>NW_004087392.1:0-12678 GCF_000220395.1 Ichthyophthirius multifiliis
TTAGTAGTATATTATTAGTTAGTAGTATATATTATTATATATATATATATATATATATATATATATATATATATATATATATATATATATATTACAATTATTATTCTATATAAATTTAAACATAAAATTAATATTTAAAATTAAAAGTGAAGAAAATGAAGATATTTAATATTTTAGTGAAAAAATTTAAATTTAAGATAATAAAGATGAAATGCCATATATATTTGATATGTAAATTTAAGTTTAGGATAAATAAAAAAATTTAACTTTTTTAAAAATACATATTGGTTGCTCTGTAAATGGAATATATTCTTTAGATTTGGATTTATAAAATAAGATGTTTATAAATAAAAACTTTATAAAGGTTAACTTTTAAATAAAAGAAATAGAAAATTATAATGTTAGTATATAATAACATGTATTAAAAATAATCAATTTAAAAAAATATTTATTTATTGCTACTTCTGATAAATAAATAAAAATTATATCGAAGAAAAATAAAAAATTAATATGTTAATTTAACTTTCATAACAAAACAATTAATCATATTTTAATTGAATATAATGAAAAATATTAAGAATAATAACTTTTTTCAGTTTCTGAAGATGGAAAAATGTATATTGTTGATTTAAATAAATTAAAGAAAATAAAAAATTGATATAATTAAAAATAAAAAGTATTAATATAAATATATAAAAAAATATTTATTTATATAAAAATTTATTTCTATTTCATATATATATCAAATATAAAATAAATATATATAAATATAAATATATATATATATATATATTTATTTATGTATTATATGGTTTTTTTTATATGCAAATTTTTTATTTTTAATTATAAAATTTTAAAATTAATATTTTTTTATTTTGATTATTATATATTATATTAAAACATTATTATTATTATATTTTTTTTGATAAAATTATTATTAAATTAAAATTAAAATAAAAATATTAATAATAAATATTTTTTTTTTTTTATTTAAAATTTACTAATTAAATAATTAAAATGTTATTAAATATTATTAATAATATTTTTAATATTAAAAATAATAATTATTTATTTATATAAAAAACTATAATTTTATATTTGTTTAATTTATTTTTTGTTTAAATTAAAAAAAAAATGAAATAATAAACCGAATATAAATATAATGATATAATTGATAATATTTAAAAATAAAATTAACAAATAAAATAACCAATAGATTACAATTCATAATAAATTAAAATAAGTTAATATTTAAAAAATTTAAATAATAATAATTAAAGTGCTTAATATTCAAAAAAATCAGCTAGATATAATAATAATAATAATGAATTTTAAGATATAAATTAAGATTATATAAAAAAAGTAAAGACTTAAGCTTCTAGCGGTTCTAATTAACAATTATTTAAGACATATAATAATAGTAAATTGGAAATGTTTAGAAAAAAGAAGAGTTTTAGTATACAAAATATGAAATCAAATGAATGTAAAAGTAATAAATATAATTAATAATGATCTATATATATATATATAAATAATATATAGATATTTAAAATTGTTTAAAAACTACTTAAAAATAATATGATTTTGCCGAAAAATAATTTTAAGAATCATAAAATAAATATTATGAGAAATTAAATTAAGTATTTTAAAAAAAGAATGAGGAAAATTTGTTTGATTATTGTAGTTTTTTGGAAAATGAATATTAGAATTTAGATGAAAAATTAAAAATGAAAATTTTTTAGATAGAATGTTTAAAATATGAGCTTAAAAAATTCAAATAATAAAAAATTAAGTTGTTTTAGAGGAAAATATTTTTAATAATAATGAAAATAATATTAAATAGATTATTTAGAAAGATAAAATCGAGGAAATTATTAAATAAAACAAAAAACTAATCTAAGTTTTGAAAATTACAAAGATCAAATATGATTTTAATAAGAAAGAACTAATCAAAAATAAATAAATTAATGAGAATTTAAATAAAAGGATAGAATCTTTAGAAGACGAAGTTGGTTTTTGTAATAATTAAAAGGAAGATTTGTTTAAATAGGTTGAAACAAAGGAAGATTTAATATTCGGTTTATAAAATAACATAGAAGTTTTATAAAATGAAATAAAAGAATTCGAAAATAAATTAAGTTTTTAATAAGAAATATAATAATAAGAAGAGAAATTGTATAATAATAAAAAGGAAGAAATTAAAATAGAAAATGAAAAATTAAAAAAAGAAATATTAAATGAAAATTAAAAAAATAAATAAAATGAAATTGATAAGAAAAATATAATATAGAAAAATTCGGTTCTTAAAAATAATATTTTAGACTTATAAGAATAAATAAATTAAAAAAATTAAATAATTAATCAACAAAAATTTTAGATACAATAATAAAATTAATAAATCGAAAATATTTATACATAAAAGTATTTAAAACAATAAATAATATGAATATAAATATTTATATAAATTTATTTATATAAATTTATTTATATAAAAATATATATATATTTACATATATATTTACATATATATTTACATATATATTTACATATATATTTTTTTTTCTATATATTTCTTACTGATTTTTTAAAAATATAGTAGGTAAAAGAATAATCTATTATGATATTTGGATATGAAAGAGAAATATGAAAATCAAAAAAAACAAAATCAAGAACTTATAAATTAAATAAAATAAATAAATTTCGAACTTGATTAAATAAAAAAAAATGAGAAAAATTTAGAAGAAATTATTATAAAATAAAAAAATAAAAAAAATAATTTAAATAATAACTTGAATTGCTAAAGAAATATATAAATGATGAAAAATTAAGCTTTTTTAAAGAAATTTTAATAAAAAATTAAATTAAGAATAAGTTAATTTGGCGATTTAAGAAAATAAGGATATAATAGTCGAAAGAAATGTAAATTAATATGAGAATAAAATTTATGGTCCGGAAAAATAATAATTTGAATATGTTTAAAATATGGTTTCTTGTTAAATTAATTAATTTTAACTTTCTTAATTATAGGAGATACTTTAATCATAAAATGCTTTAGTTTAAAAAATCAGGATAATTAAAATTTATGTAGTAATTATTAATTATAAATCAATTAATAATAAAATAATATATAAGAGAAATATATAAATAAAATAAAAGAATTAGAAGAAAAAAATGAAGAAATATTATAAAAATATAAAGAAATGGAATTATTAATAAAAGAATATGAGAAATAATAAGTTTATTTGATTTAAAAATACTCTAATATGGAATAGGAAAGTATAAAAAGACTAAATTAATATGAAAAAGAAAAAGAGAATTTATATAATGAGAATAGTTTATTAAAAAAAGAGATAATAAATGATAAAAAAAAAATGAATATTTTTTAAAATGAAAATTAAAAAAGGGATGATTTTTAATAAGAAAAAAAGTATTTTATTTAAATATTTATATATATATATATATATATATTATAAAAAATAATAATAAGCACTATTTTAAATTAATAATTTTTTGATTAGAATAAAAAATAAGAAGATTTTGTTATTTTTTAGGCGTAAATTGATGATTTAGTATCATAAATTAATAATTTAAATAGTATTTTATAAGAAAAACAATAATAAATTGACGTTTTATAAAATATTAATAATTAATTTGAAGAAAATAATAAATAAGCTTAATAAATAGAGAAAGATTTATTAGAAAAAAATAAAGCTTTATTAGAAAAAATTAAATATGAGGAATTTTTTTTTGTTTAATAAAAGAAAATTATTTAAAATGAAAAGGAAAATTTAAATATAAAATATGAAAATTTATTAAATGAAAATTAAAAGATTTTAAATCAAAATGAAGAATTGAAAATAATAATATAAATTTATTGAAAGATATATAATAATTAAAAGGGGAACTTTAGGAAAAATTAGATTAAAAATAAAATCAATTAATATTAGAATATGATTAATAACAATTTTTAACATTAAATTAAGAAAATATCAAATATATTCAATAAATTAAGATTTCTGATTAATAATTAGATTTAAAAAACTAATAAATATAATAATATTAGAAGAAAATTAAAGATTTAGAAAAATAAATTGGATAACTTTTAAATAATAATGATAATATTAACTTATAAAATAAAATTTAAGAATAGATTTTATATATTACGTAATTAGAAGGTTAAATTGAGCAAAATAAGATTAAATATAATAGTTTTTTAATTAAAAATGAATAATAAATAATCGAATAAAATGAGAAAATATAAAATGAAGAAAAAAAGAATTATATATAGGAAATAAGTAATTAAAATTTAGAATTAAATAAACAGAATAATCTATTAATTTACTAAATTGAATAAATAAATGAATTATAAATAAAAATAACTAATATAGAGTAATAAAACTAAAAATATAAATAATAAACCGAAGAATTAAATATATATATAAGTGAATTATAAATAAAATAGCAATAATTAAATAAAGAAAAAGAATAATTAATTATTAGTTTAAAATAAGATATAGAATAATAAAATAATAAATAATAATAGTATATAGAAGAGAAAAATAAAGAAATTAATTAAAAAAATCAAATAATATTAAGCCAAAATTAAGTTCTAAATAAATAAATAAATATAGATAATGAAATATAAGTATAAAAGACTATTTTGGAAGATCTTTAAAATTAAATTTAAATTAAAAATGAATAAATTGATTAAATCAAATAAGAAAATCAACACAAAGACTAGTTTATTAATAAATTATAAATACAAATATAATAAAATGAATAATAAGACGGCCAAATTAATTATTTTAAACGATAAATAGACGAGAAAAACATATAAATATAAGAAAAAAATGTACTTATAGATTATTTTACTTAATAAATAAACTAATTTAATAAATAAAAAGAAGATTTTAATATAAATATTATTAAATTAAATATATAAATATAAGAACTAAATTAATAAATATAAGAAAAAGATATATAAATATAAGAAAAAAACTAATAAATATAACAAAATAATCAATTAATATAAAAAAATGATAAATTAATATAAAAAACTAATCATATTTTGAAATGTTATATTCTATAGTGTATATAGAATGCTAGTTTTTAAACAAAAATTAATAGTATGGGGAAAAAATATGAGAAAATTTCGGAATAAAATAAAAATTTGTAATAAACTTTGGAAGAATTAGGTGAAAAAATAATAAAACTTCAAATCTTTCAAAAGGATTAGGAAGAATATGAAGATTAAAATTTCGTTTTGAACCGAAAAATGGATGCAATTAATAATTTGATTTTTTAAATGGAAAAAGAAGTGAAATAATATGTCGAAAAAAGCTTCCTTTTGAAAACTTTGGGCGTCCAATTACTTTCAATTGATCAAGAATTGCCTATAGAAACTTTTATTGAATAATTAAATGCTAATATAGGGGACTTATTGAAGTTTATGGAAAAATAAATTTAAGAAAAAGAGATTTTAATATAAAATTTAATAAGTTAAATGGAAAACTAGAGCTTAAAGTTTAAATTTAGTAAAGAAATTGAAGATTAAAGGGATGAAAAGAAAGAAAATTTCGGAAACTTTAATGAAATATCAAGAATTAGGATAAAAAAGGCAATTTTTATGTCAGAAAGTGACGAAATTGAAGGAATTGAAAAAAATGAGAAAATTTTAAATTCTGGTGAGAATTAATAAATAAAAAATCAAGAATTTTTTATTTTAAAGTAAAAATAAAAACTAGTAATTAATAAATTGCAAAATTGTAAATAGAAAATGAAAATTTAAAATAAAAAATCTAATTATAATAAGAATCTAATAAAAACTGTAATATTAATATATAGGCAGATTTTAATTTATTAAAATTGGAAATGGATGAATTAAAAAACTATGTCTATTAAATTAAATAAGAATTATATGATTAAGAACAAAATGAAATTCAATATTAATAATAGGTATAATTCAAAATAAATATAATTGTATATAAAAAAAATATATATAAATATAAAAAAATATATATATAAATATTTATATTATTTATATATATATGTATATACTATTACATACTATTATCTAAGATTAAAAACTTGAAAATAAGAATTATTGAATTTGAAAAAATGATTAATGAAAATTAAAGTTTATGTTAATAATAAGCTATTAAAGATAATTTTTTAATATTTTTTAATACTTGTTTTCTTAATTAGAAGTATATTATATATATATATATAAATATAGATAAATTTTTATATATAAATATATATTTTTTTAATTTTATAGAAAATGTAATAATGACGTTGTTCAACATTTAAGAATTTTATTAAATTTGCTAGGTTGTGAGGAATAATAAAAAAATGAATTTTTATAATAATATTAAAACTAAATATAATAATATTAAAAAAAATTGTTTAAATTTTTTTGAATAATTTATAAAAATATTTAATATAAAATATATTAATAAAATGTATTTAATTTATATTAATTTTATAAAATAAAATATTTTTAATTTATTAATTTGATATATATTTTATTTCTTATAAATGTAAAAAATTAAAATTAATTATTAATATTTAAATTATTAATATTATTAAAAGATTTTACATTGAATATATTTTTAATTTATATTATTATTAATTTTAATAATTGAATAAATACTAATATTAATTATAGTAAAATAATATTAATTTTTATAATATTAAAACTAGATAATTAAATAAAAAATTTAAAATATAGATAAAACAAATAATTAATTATTGTAAAACAAAAAACAAAAAACAAAAAAATATATAAAATTAATAATATATAATATATTAATATATATATTTATATTTATATTTATTTATAATTCACATTACAATTTTATCTTCTTCAATCATTATACCCGCATTAATTAAAGATTTAATAATAAATTCTTCATATTCTTTAATGCTAACTTTCCCATCATTATTACTATCTGTAATTTATAGCCATTAATTAACATCTTCTTATGTAGTATTTATATTTTAGACTCCTATTTATTCATAAGTTTATTTAATAAGGTCATGTATTTCTTTTCCTTATAAAAAACCATTTCCATCAGTATCAAATTTCTGGAAAACTCTTTTGGTTACATCTAAATGTTATTAAGCTTATTTTGTTAGTTATCTTTAAGGATCTTATTTATATTGTTTACTTCGTTTTTTACTTTTAAGGACTCTTTCTTGAAATTAAACTAAAAAATGTAAACAAAAATCATTCAAATCAGTCTATTATAGGTCATTTTGTTTGATTTTATTATGGATTTTATAGTAATATTATAAATCTTGATCATTAGGGAAAAAAATCTTTTAAAATAAATTATAAGAAGAGTCGTCATAGATGCCGTCAATCTTTTCTTTTATTAATTTTTAATATTCGGAAAATAATTTTTCAGATAAACTTAGTGCTGTTTCGGAGTTTATTAAAGATATATTAATACTGTCCATTATTTATGTATTTATAAATAATTAAATATATAATTTTTTTTTTAATTTTAAATAAAATTAGGAGTATTATTTTATATTGTAAATCTTTTATTTAGCGAAAAAAAATTAAATATAAATATATAATATAAAAACTGAAAAATTTAATAATAAATATATATATATATATATATATATATATATATATATTTATTCTTTTTATTTATATATTCAATCCTCGTCAATATCGTCTAATTATTCTGGTTATTTATCTTTTTCTTTTTCCCAAGTTTATATTTCTTGTATAATATTATCAGGTACTAATGAAAAATCCTCTTCTTTCTTTTAAAATAGTTAAAGAAAATCTAATTTCTTTTTATTTAGATTTAAACTTTAAGTAAGTTTAATTGCACTCATTTATTTATCTTTTAAATATTTTTTTAGTTTCGCGTCACTAGTCTGATAAAATATATATTAATAAAAAAATAAAATTTTATATATATACAAGAAAATATAAATAAATATAAATAAAAATAAAATTAGAAAAATAAATATATATATATATAAATATTTATAAATATATATATATATATATATATATATATATATATATATATATATATATATATAATTAAATATTTTAATTAATATTATATTTTACTTTATGAAAAAATTCTATTAACAATTTAGATGTAATTCCTTAATTAAAAGCTTATTTCATTTTCGCTTCTGTTAATTAAGCCACTATTAAATGTGGGAATCTAATAATTATATAATATATGTTTTTTTATTATCCTAATTGTTTACGTATAATGTATTTTACTGAATTTTTTTAATAAATCTCTTATATATTTAGATTCTGAAAATGTTTTATTTTACGGATTATAATCTAAATATGCATATAGATTAAAATTTGTTTCCACAATTATTTTTGCGTTTATTGTTTTTATGTCTATACTCCTATAACAAAATTACCATATTAAAGGTGTTATTCCGAAAACTTTTTTTTATTATCCAAGATCAAACTTTTTTATATATATATATATTTTTTTTTAAAAAAAATGCTTTATTTTTACTTCTTTTATCATTCCTAATTTAGCTAAATCACTCAAAATTTTAAGTTCGAATGTGAATTTTTAGTCTATATTTTATTTTTTAGCATATTCGGATCTATAATTAAAAAAATAAGTTTTATTTACATCTAAATTTGACAAAGTTATTATAAAATTAATAATATCTTCTTCTTCTATATTCTCCATTTATGCAAAAACCTGACAGTAATAAAATAAAATCTGGTGTATTTAGGCATTAGTGTCTTAAAGAATAAATTCCATACAAAGACCAAGATTATTTTTGAATTTTTCTTATAAAACCTTTGAAATTTTAGGTGAGAATTCCCTTTATTCGATTTCTATAAAAGCTTAACCTTCCATTCTATTCATTAATTAAGAATATAATTATTTCCATTTAATTTAAGCATTTTCCTTCATTTTTTCCATAGATTCATTACCAAAATTTGCGTTTTCTTATATTTAATTTTCTAGTCCATTTATGGATATATCGAAATATTCTTCAACGAAATTTTTTCCTTTTCCTCTTTCAGTAAAGTCTAGTAATTTAAAAAAATATAAATCTTAATTTCCGTTTTTAAACTTTTCCATTTCTTCGTCTTTTTAGATGTATTTTTAGAGAATCTGTTATATATTATTAGATATTTTTGTCTAGTAGTTTAATCTTATTATCCTCTATATTATCTCTTAAGATGGAAGGTCAATACAACGGTAAGTTGTAAGAACTGTGGATTTATTTGAAAAAAGCTTCTGGAGTTTTTTTTGGTTATGACATTTATTTACTAGTATTGTGCGGAGAAAATTAAATTGTTTCGGATCGTCCATATAAGTTAATTTATATATATGTAGAAAAGTATTTTAAATGTATATATAAAATAATATATATATATATGGATATATATATATATATATATAAATAAAAAATTATATATATTTATATATATAATTATTATAAATATTATATTAATTAAAAAAAAAATTATATTAAATATTAAAAAAATTATTTTAATATTATTTGAATAAAAATATTAAAATATTTGGTATATAAAGGAAATATATTAAAATTAAAAATGTCAACTTTATAAAAATTGTATAGAATTTATATTTTTAACTATATTAAATAAGAAAAAATAAAAGATGATTAAAATAAAAAACTTATCTATATATTAATTATATTTATATATATTTATTAACTTATATTTAAATTAATATAAATACAAAAAAAATGCTTATGCAATCGAATATATATAAATATTAAAAATATAATAAAAAAAAATATATAAAAATTTACATATCATAAAATATGAGTTAAATAATATGATATTATTACTTTAATAAAATAAAAATTTTTAAATGCATATATAAATAAAAAGAAAAATTATAATAATTTAAATAAAAAATTGTAAAAAAGATTAAATATAATTTTTTTAATATTTTATAAAAAGAAATATAATTTAATAAAATCAAATATAATAATGCATAAAAACATAATTTAAACAATAAAAAATTATTAATAAAAAAAATATAAATATATATTTATATAAATATTTATTTAAATATAATTTTATATTGATTTCTTAATATGTTTTTTTAATTAATTTATTTTTAGTACATAGACTAACATTTAAAAAATAATAAACTATTAATTATAGTTTGTTATTAAATTAGTTTTTAAATTTATATTCAATTAATATATTTAATAATTAATTTTATTATCTTCGTCATTTATAAAAAACATCAAAAATATAGTATTTCTTATAATTATTATTTTATATATAAAATTTCTAATTAAAAAATAATTTTAATATTTTCTTTTTTATTTTTTCTTTTAAAATTAATTATTTTGATTGGAAATTATAAAGAAAAATCATAAAATTTTTATATTTCATTTTTGAAATATATTTTTTTATTTTTCATTAAAAAATTTAATGAATTGTAAAAAAAAAAAAAATTAACTTTTTAATTATTTTTGATATAAAACTTATAAAATATATTTTATTAAAATAAAAATTAATAAATTTATATGTAGAAAAATAAAAAAAAAAATAGTTATTTTTTTATTTTTTTTAAAAAAATATAAATTTAACACTATTTATCTATATTTAAATTTTTTTTTATTTTTGATAATTTATTTATATAGATAAATAAAAATAAAAATAAAATAATAAATAGACATAAAAAAATAATAATGCATATGCAAATATAAAAAAATTATTTTCTATATATTTAATAATTTATATTTACCTTTTTCAAAAAAATAAAATTAAATATAAGTACTTTTATTATTATTTTTTTTTATCTATACCTATCCTTAACATTATATTAATAATATTTTTTTATTCGAAACAAAAAAAAAATAGAAAAAAATAAAAGAAAAATAAAAGAAAAAATGAAATTTAATTTAAACAAAACTTAAAATTTACAAAAAGTAAAAAAATTTAAAAAATATCATTAGAAACCTAAAAATAATTAATAAAATTATATTTGAAATATTGCAATTCGAATTCTATTTCATAAATACAACTAGATTACCTAAAAAAATAAATCCAATTTTTATCTTAAAAAAGTAAATCGTATTTACTTAATGAACTTGAAAATAATAATATAAAAATTTATAAAAATACAAAAAAATCTTAATTAATCCTTAATGCTTCTCATGGAAGAACTTTCGGAAAAATTATAAAAAATGTACTTGTTGTTCTTATGGAATACTTTTTTGGAAATAGAAGAAGGTAGATATATTTGTAAAAAGAATAACAAATTTCCTCAAGAAAATAATTGTGGATTAGCCTTTGAATTTCAAGAAGTTGAACACTATAAATGGAATTATAGTATTAATTGATTAAATAGTACGAATATAATAATTTTAAAATAAAATAATATTTATATAAGTAATATTACTATTTTTAATATATATATATTATAAATATATATTTTAAATATATATATTTATTAATATATATATATATATATATTAAATTTAATTTTTATATGTATATTTTTTATATTTAGTATAATGTATATTTATGTTTATATATGTTTTTTTTAAGTATAATAATATTTTTTTTTATAAATATTTAACATTTTTTTATAAAATATAAAATAAAGTTTTTATTTTTAGAAATTATATTCTTTTTTTTTTTATAAATATATATTTACAATGAAGATAATTGAAAAAAATTAATTTATATTATTTATTTTATTTTAGTAAATTATATATATTTTTTTAAATCAATTAATTTTACTTATATTGTTTATATTGTTAATTTTTTTTATTTTTTTTATATTTTTAATTCAGGTATAAATATATTAATTATTTGATATTTTAATAATAATTTAATTTAAATTATAATATTCTTTTATATTTATTTTATATAATCCTATTTTGATATTATTTATATTACTTTTCTTTTAATTTTTATTGATATTTATTTAATTCATTAAAAAATTAAAAAAAAAATGTATTTATGAACTAAATTACATCAAATAAATATGTTTTTATTTTATATTTTAAATAAACTTTAAATAATTTAAATTCCAACATTTTCTTATTTACTTAAAAACAAAAATATCATATATTAAATAAATTTTAAAATCAATCTAATATAATTTATTTAATATAAATTAAATATGTTCTTCTAATCCTAATATATTTTTTTGAAAATATTATATATATAGAATATTTTTATTATTATTTTTAAATTTTTTAATTTTGCTACTTAAGTTTTTATATAATTATATGTTAAAAATTGTACTTAAGGAATTTTTTTTAAAGAAAGTAAATTTTAGTATTTAAATTATTAAATTATAATTACTATAGTTTTATTAAAATATATGAATATTAAGAGTATTAAAATAATAAAAATATAAAAAAAATGATATTTTATAATTAATAAATAAGAATATATTACATTCAAACATATAAAAAAATATATATATAAATATTATTTAAAAAAAAAATATATAAATTATATATTAATATTTTTGAATTTCAGATAAAAAAGCTGAATTACTTGAACTTTCTTAAGATTTAATAAAAATTTCTTATAATAAAAAAATTAAAGTAATAAGGAAAATAATAAAACCAGACTATATATAAGAAAAATAGCAAAATTATTAATAATTAAAGTTTATGAAATTACAAAATTATAATATAGATTAATATAAACAT
>NW_004087390.1:0-33022 GCF_000220395.1 Ichthyophthirius multifiliis
AATAATATATAATAAAAATTAATTCGAATATATTTTTATTTTATTAAACATATAATAAAATATATCTTTTTTTTGAGAAATACTATTTTTTTTTTTTTATTTATTATTTTTTTAATTAAAAAATATAATTATTAATTTATATTTATTATTTAACATTTTATTATTATTTTTAAATAAATAATATAAAACATTGTATAATTATAAATAAAATATTATAAAAATATGTTGATATATAAATGATTTCTTTTTAACAATAAAAAAAAAATATTAAAATTATTATCTTGTATTTTTAAAATAATTTAACATTAAAATTTAATTCTTTTTTAGTAGTAAAATTAAACATAAAATATAATCTGTAAAAGAATATTAAATTTGTTTTTTATAGAAAATTAAAAAATAATGACTATAAATAATATATATTTATATTTATATAATATTTATTTTAAAATTTATAAGAATAATTAATATAATTTCTTTTTTTATATTAATCTATTAAATATTTAATTAAAAATTATTTTATTACCATAAATAATTTTATTAAAAGAAAAAAAAATATTAATTTATAATATTTCATTAATATTTTTTGATATTTATAAAGTGATTGTAATAATAAAAAACTTTATATGAAATATAACTCATATATATAAAATTAATAATGGTTTTATAAAATAAATATAAATTAAATATATATTTTTCATGATAGTAATAAATAATATATATATATAAAAAATTATTATTATATTTAATATTAAAAAAAATATATATAATTTATTTATTTAAATTAAAAAAATATTTTTTTATATCAATTTATATAAATAAAATATATATACTTTTAAAGATTATTTTTTATAAAAAGATTATAAAAATAAATTAAATATTTTTAAAAATAATAATATAATCAATATAAATCAATATTAATTTAAAATCTTAATATCTTTATATGATTATATATTTTTCATAATCTTAATAAGAATTATTAAATTATATAAATAAAAATTTTTATTTAAAAAATAAAAAATAAATTATAAATATTAAATATATATGTATATAATATATTTAATATAAAAAAAATTCTTAATTTAATTATAGAAAAAAATAATATTTAAATTTAAAATTATATAAATATATATTTAAAAAATAAAATATATATATATTTTTTTAATAAATATTATATATTAAATAAATAATTAAAAATATTAAATAAAATAAAATAAATATCATATAATATTATTTTTATTTATTTAAATATTTTTCAAAATAATTTGATGTCTAAATATAAAAAAATAATATATATTAATATTTAATATAAAAAATAAATAAAAAAAATGATTTTATATTTTATTAATAATATCTTAATAGTTTCTATTTGATATTAATAAATTTATAAAATAAAATTTATTAATTAAATATATTATAATATACAATAAATTTATGAATATTAAAATATAAAAAAATATAAATTTAGATATAAATATAATTAATATTTATTAAATATAATAGACATAATATAAATAAATTGAAATATAATAATATGTTTTAAAGCTTTATTAAATTTATTAATAGTTTATATAATATTATTTAGTAATAATAATAATAAATTAAATAGATAAAAATATTTAATTAAAGATTATTTTTTTATTATATAGAATTATTTTAAGTTAATAATTTCAAAAAAAAAGAAGCTAATTATTTTATTTAATAAAAATATATTTATTTATACTTTTTAAATTTAAAATAAATAATTAAAATTAAATTTTTTAGTATTTATAACATTTTATTATTACAAATGATTTTATTTAGATTTATAAAAATAAATCAAAAATTAATAAGAATTTAAACATATAAAAATTGATTTCTTAAAAGAGTCAAATATATATTTGCAATAAAATAAAAAATATAAAATCTAATTAATATAAAATAGATTAAAAAATTATGTTTATTAATAACATAATTTATTAATCTTATTAAATATATAATTTTTTTTTATTTCTAAAAATAATTATAAATATTATAGAAAATATAAAACTAAATTTAATTAATATAAGAAAATAAAAATGGTTTCATAAAATAAATTAAAAAATTAATATTTTATATATATTTTATAAAATTAACTAATAAATTTTATACTTATTTATAAAAATATGGCTATATACAAATATATATTAATTTAAAATATATTATATATTTATATATATATATAAATAAAATCTTTAAATACATAATTCATTTTTTATTTTTTATATAATATATATAAATAATTGATTCTTAGATTAAAATATACACAAATATAGATGTTTACTCTTATTTTTATATAAAAACTTATTTAATCTAAAGAAAAATAAAATAATATTAACTATTAAAATTAAAATATATTAATAAAATAATTATAGTTTTTAAAGAAAATAAAATATTTTTTTGATATCTTTTTCTATTAAATAAAATGTAAAAATAAATTTAAAAATTATTTATATAAAAATTAAATTAATTTCATTTTTAAAAAAATATTATTAAACCATTTAAAGATAAATACTTATATATATTTAAATCAAACAAATATATATATATTTAAACTATTTTTAAAATTATAATTAATTTATATTTATTTAATATATAAATATAATAAAAAACAAATAATCTGAAAATTTTTAAATTAAAAAAATATTTAATTATTAGTGAATTAATTTTAATAATTAAGAAGTTAATGTGAATCAAAGTTTAAATATTTAAAATAAATAAGTATTCAATCTAATTAAGAAAAAATACAATAATCTAAAATTTTAAATAAAATATATTAATTTACTTTAAATATTATACTTTTAATTTAAAATTAATTTTCATAAATATTATTATTTTAATAACATATATATATTTACTAAATTAATAAATTTTCGCATTTTACAGTATTATTATAAATTAAAAAACAATAATAATTTATTTTTTAGTAAATTATTTTTAACTTTCAATAATCTAAGTTATACCATTATAATATCTGTTTATTTAAAAAAATAAATATTTAAAATTTTAAAATCAATAAATGTTATAAAAAAACAAATTAATAAAAAAATTAAATAAGGGATATAAAAATAATGAAATTTATATATACTAAACTAAATAAATTTAATTTATTTAATTATAAATATATAAAAATAAATTTTCATTTTCTTATTTTCAAAATTATCACAATAATAATCCAAATATAACATACCAAATAACAAAAGTAATGACTTTTTAATAACTATCATACTATTAATTATCGCTTTAAACCAATTGTAATAATCTAGAAGACGGTAATTTTTCGCATTATTTTAGTGTCTCATTATATTTATGTCCAGAAAGACATTGAGTGCATTTAAATTCTGTACACATTATACAACTTCTATATCTTTAAAAACAAGTAACACATTTTTTAGTTGTATAATCTAAAATTAAGCCTTAATTACAATTTATGCAATCTCCAGATTATGTACATTATTAACATCCTGTTGCACATAATTTTCCTGTATTTCCACTATTTAAAACTTCATCTGAGATATATAAGCATTCTATTTTTTAATGATCAAATTAATATCCATCATTACATTTAATGCAACTACTTTCAGTACATTTTTCACAATAACTGAATTTAAGAATGCAACTAGTACATTATTAAGTTAAATTACTTACATAATATCCATCTTAACATTTATAACATTCTCCTTATTAAGAACATTATTCACATCCGTAAGGGCATTCTACTTAAGTAGATTATTAAATGGCTTATTCACAATTCGTTTAAATTGAATCCAATTAGTATCCATGGTTACATTTTTTACATGAGAAATCATTACAAGTTAAACAATTTGCATACTTAGAAGAACATTAAAAGCACTATTTAGTTCTATATTCAGCATAATAACCATCTATGCATTTTGAGCATCCTCTTTCATCACAATATATACAATTTTCACTACATTTTTCGCATTTTTTACTATTATCAGAATAAAAAGTACCTTATTGGCATATATCTACACAACTACCGTCATAATTCTTTAATTTAATTCCTTCACAAACTAAACACTCTGTTGCATCATTAGGATTACATTATATGCAATTTTACTTACATAAAGTACATTTTTTATCCGTATCTAATCTATATCCTTTAACAGTATCACATGAAATACATGTATTATAATCAATTTATTAAAGACAACCAACAGAGAGTTCTTAGCATTCTTAAGTCTTTTATTACTCGATAAATCCTAATGGACATTTACTTAAACACGACTTATCAGCTTAATAAAAGAAAAAGCCTTTTTTGCAAGTATAACACAAAAGAGAATTTTTTTTCTCACAAGTTTCGCAATTTCCTTTACAAATTCTGGACATCTCAGACTCGCATTTACCAGAAGCCTAATTAAATGAATATCCATATTTTTAATTACATTATTCCACACACTAATTTTCTTACAGTAATGTCAAAAACAAACACTTAGTACACTCATTAGCTGATGGTCCTGTACATCTAGAACAACTACTATCACAGGGTAGGCATTTTCCTTATCTTCCAAACAGGCCTTAAGGGCAATCTGATTTGCAAGTATTATCTGGGTTCAAAAATAGACCTGAAGGACATTATGAATTTTTAATACAAGTTTGATTATGGACTGCACCGGAGCATTTTATAGAACAATCAATTCCTCCATATCCGGCTTAACAGATACATTAACCTCTTACACAGACTCCTTATTGAGAACAGAAATTCGGACAAATAGGAGTAAAATTACAGAATCTAATATAATCTTAAGGACATGTGACTTAACCTTTAGCTTTTTTACCACTTTAATCAATATCTTTTTTTTGTCCTTAATCTTCTATTCCACATATAAGTTCATGTTAAATCTCGGGGAAAATAATAGTTATTTAAGATGCATCGGAAGAACATTTGAATTAATGGCATCTTAAGTTACTTTCGCTATAAATTATAGATGAAGATTTTGAAACTGAAGATTAGAAGCATTTACTATTGGTTGAATAATTAGATAATTATTTTAATTCTTGATTTTTTTTATTTTTATCATTTATAATATAAGGATTTGAACATATTTAATCGAAATTTGGATAAATTATAGGACATCCGTCTGAATATTAATCAATAAAAGCAATACCGAATCCATCATATTCAAATGAACATTAATAATCATTAATGTTTTAAGCAAATTCAGGATATTAGGTTTAACTTTAACAAGCGTTTTCTAAAAAATCACAACCTTTTCCTTTTCCCCAATATATCTAATCAGCCATATTTTCATTTACATCAGGGTAAAAACCTGTATCTTTCAATGCAGCAATTGTAAAAATAGAAAAAGCAATATTAACAGTTATACCACCAGCAGTCATAATTTCATTAAAAATAACAGTTCTTTCCCAATGAGCACCAACTGATCCTACTCCACCCTATTAAAATAAAAAACATATAAATATATAGATATAAAAATATATAAATATATAAAAATATAAACATATTTATATAATTATTTATTTTTATATATATATATTTATTTATATATTTATATATATATTTATTTAAATAATAATTATATTTATATTTAATTACTTAATTTTCAAGTTACATGCCTTGAGCAGTTGGACAATTATAATATTTTTTAGTAACTTTTACTACATTTTTTGATGTTAATAGTGTCGTTTTTAATCCTCTGTAATTTAATTTTATTTATAATTTATTAATATAATCAGTATTATAAGGTTCATTAGTTTCAGGATCTATCCAATAGTACATAAGGTTTGCTGAGAAGCCTATTACATGTAAAATTTCATGAATAGTTATTTCCAAATAATTTTCGAAAGATTTATGATCTTTTCCTAATTTATCCATATATCTTAAGTTAAAATTTACTCTTCCAAAAGTAGGTCTTTCGATTTCTTGATCAGCCAATGCGCAATAAATAGCATCAGCATTCGTTCCATCATTCTCTTTATTATAAATAACGTACAAGTGTAAATCGGAATTAGGTATTCCTATTGTTTAGTCATTTTAAGGAATTGTAATTTCTTAACATTTTTTTGGCC
This sequence comes from Ichthyophthirius multifiliis, assembly GCF_000220395.1. Taxonomy (NCBI): domain Eukaryota; phylum Ciliophora; class Oligohymenophorea; order Hymenostomatida; genus Ichthyophthirius; species Ichthyophthirius multifiliis. Next base: position 6,067 of record NW_004087390.1, read on the forward strand.
AATTTGTAGTAAAAATATTATTTCCTTTTATTGGGTATACTTTTAAAAGTCTCTAGAAAAAATTCTTGGATGTTTCCATAATACTTACTAATTAGTTTTTTTATTATTGAGTTATTCCTAAATTTACTTAATCTATCATAGAATAATCTATAGTTATTCTAATAGGCTTTGCCTCGCTACCTATATTAAGAATTCGTTAGTCCTTATTTTTTTTTTTCATTTATTCGTAATGATCCTACATTTTTTAATAGTGATTTTATACTTTTTAACTCTCATGACCGCATTGACGGTTAGAATTTGTAAATATACCTAAAATTAAAATACTAATATAAATTAGTTTTTTAAACATATTTTTTAAATTTTTTTTATTTTGTTTAATTTTTTATTTTTTGTTATAGAATATTTATATTTATTCATTTTTATTTATATTTAAAATTTTTGTTATGTTAATTTTTTTTCATTTTTTTAATTAATATATGTTGGATTAATATTGAAGATTTTCATTTTTTTAAAAATTACGTAGATTTATATTTTATTTTTTTATATTTATAGATAAATAATTATGGTATTTATAATTATAAAACATTAATTTAATAAATGTTTATTTATATTATGATTTTGATTTATTCTAAATTTATTTATATTATATAAATTATTAATAAAATTACAAATATTAAATTAAGATATTTTTTTTTTAAATACTATTCTAATAAATATTAATATATACTAATTAATATATATTATACAAATAATTTTATATATGCTTAATATAAATTTAGTTATTACTTAAAAAAAATATCTTTTTAAAAATAAAAAATAAAAAAATAAAAAATCTAATTTTAAATTTATTTTTATATTATTTATCTATTGAATTTTAAGTCTTTTATATGAATTGATTTCTTTTATCTTTTTATTAAATATTTTTATATTTTTAAATTACTAATAATTTATTTATTTTTATATTTCAATCATATTTTATTTTTATTTAAATTTCTAAAATTTTTTTTTTTAATATAAATTAATAAAATAAAAATTATATTTAATTTTATAATCAAATAAATATTTTTTAATATTCAATATTAAAAATCTTTTAATAAAATATAGAGTGAGCTGTATATAATATTATAAAGTCTTTTATTTAATATTGTTATAGAAATTTTTTTTTCTAATCTTAATTTTTAATTTATTTTTTTTATTTTTATTTTATTAACTTACCATTTTTCAAAAATTATATTTAATTAATAAAAGTTATAGATTTTATATATTTATATTTTTTTAATTAAATAAAAAAAAATATCCTTTTAAAATGAATTGTTTAAAGATTTTTTTTTTTAAAAAAAACAAAAAAATTATAAAAATATAAAAAATAAAATGTAAAAGAATATATGAATTTAAATATTAATATAATATATATGTCTTATAAATTTAGATTAGTATTATGTATATATTAATTTTAGAATTTTTATATATATATAAAATATCAATAGTTTTTAATTTTCAATAAAAATAATATATATATTATTTATATTTATTTTAAAAGATGAAAAAAAAGATTTTTTGTTTATGTATAAAATATATATAGAATTTTATTAATTTATAAATATAATAATTAAAGCAATATTACGATAAAAAAAAATATAATTTTATTATGTAAATTTTTAATTAATAATAAAATAATAAATAAAAAAAAAACATTATAAAAAAATAAATATAAATATATTAATAAATATATATATATATATATATATATAAATATATATATAATATATATATATATATACATATATATATATATATATATAAATATATATCAATATTAATTTTATTTTATACCATTTTTATATACATAATATATATAACTTTTTTTAAATTTAAATAATTAAGTTTTTAATATTCTGTACAAATTTTCATTTAAGAATTTTAATATATCATTCATATAACAATATTAAAAAATAATCTTTTTATATAAACTTTATAAAAATTATTGTAAATTTAAATTGTAAAGATAATAATTCTTAAAAAGTTTTCATAATATAATTTTTTTTTTTCTTAAATAAAATTATTAATAATCGTAAATAAAATCAATAATAATAAATAGTTTAATTATATAATATGAAAAATCACTAAATTAATTTTAATATTATTATATTTTTTGTTTCAAAGTATAAAATAAAAATTTCAAAATAAATTTCAAAATTCTAAATGTATAAAGTTATTAATTATTTATAATTGGTTAATAAATTAAATAATTTATTATATATAGAAGAAAATAAATACAGTTTTTTAATGAATAAAAATATTTACTTGAAACAAAGTTTTTAATTAACATCATAATTTTTAAAAATTCAAGTTTATAATTTTAAATTGCAAATATATTTAAAAAAATAAAATATGTAAAACAATTAAAATATGTGACTTAACCTTTAGTTTTTTTTCCGATTAATAATTAGATATGCTTTGAATTCTTTTTTTTTATTTTTTTTTATCCATTATACTATTAGGATACAAACATAATTAATTTTAAGTAGGTTTTAAAATATTATATAGATTTAAATATTATTCGATTTTGGCGAAATCAATATCAGTCGTATTCAAATGAGAATTAAAATAAATAGATTTATTAAAAATTCAGGAAAATAAATGTAATTTAATAAAGCATTTTCTAAAAAATAGTACATATTCCAGAAATATATCATATATATATATTGAGATTTACTTCAGAGAAAAGCATATTTCTTACAAGCATAAATTGAAATTAAAATAAGAACAATACAACAGTTATTATAGATCTATTCGCAATTTAATATAAAATAATAGATAATAAACAAAAAGAAAAATATAAATCCAATATAGACAAAAAAAATTATATATATATATATATATATAATAATATATATATATATATATATATATATATATATATTTATATTAAAAAAAATTATATATATAAATAAATATTTTATTACATATTTTTTCTTTAATTAATATATATTTTTATTATATTTCATTTTTTTTTTAATTTACATTTATTTTTTTAATTTTTATTTTTTATTAGCTATTTTTAAAATTAGATATTTTTATTTTATTTTAATATTTTTTTATTTATTTTTTATTTTGGAATTTCGCAAAAAACAATATTATTCTGAACTTATTTTTATAGAAAATATATTCTATAATATTTTTTCAAAATTGTAATATATATTTTATTTATTAAATCTGATAAATTTTTTTATATTATTAATAATTGTTATAAATATATTTCTGAAATTTTTTTTTTTTTTAAAATATTATTATATAAATTTATTTTTTATAAACTTTTAAATATTTTTATTTAAAAAATACATAAAAAAACATTAATATATATTTAAAATTTACGTAATTATATATAATTTTTATTAATAACTGTTTATTTTTTTAAAATAAAAAAAGTCTAAATATCATTTATATTTATTTTTTAATAAAAAAATAGTTTATCAAACATTAATATTATATCTATTTTTTCGAAATTCGATATACTCTAAAAAAAATATTATTAAAATATAAAGAAAAAATATTATAAATTTTATAAAATAAAAAACAATATCTTAAACTTAAAACTTAATAAGATTAAATTAATATTTTAGAAACTATAAAATATTATTAATAATAAAAATAATTTTATATAATATAAAAATATTGGTATAATATAATATTTTTACAATTTTTAAAGTTTTTTATAATAATTTTAGACTCAAATATAATTTTAATAAGATTAAGTAAAAAATCTATGTATAATATCAAATAAATAGCAATAAATATATAAAAAAATATTAAAAAGGAAAAAAGAAAAAACATTATAAATATTTTTTTTTAATAAAAATAAAATAATATTATTAATATAAATTTTGAAGAATAATATATAAACTAAGTATTTACTTAATATTTAATATTAATATAAAATTATGTATAATATCAAAAATTTTTAAATTTTAAAAGAAAAGGAATTTTTTCAAAAAAAAATAAATTAAGTATAAATTTATTTAAATATATAAATACATAAAAAAGCATGTGAAATAAAAATCTGTAAATTGAAAATTTAAAAAATTATTTATATATAATAAATTTAATGTTATAATTAAAAAGTTAATAGAAATAAAAGTTTAAATGATTCAATAAATAAATAGTAATTCAAAAATTAATTTAAAAAAAATATATTAGTCTTAATTTCTTATTTACTTTAAATATTAGACTATTTATTTAAAAAATTTAATTTTAAAAAATCATATTATATTAATATTAATTTTATATATTCATTATATAAAATAAATAATTTCTCATTTTGATTTTTTATTAAAATAAATAATTAAAATGATTGAAATTTTATTTTATTATCTTAAATTAAATATAATAATTTATTTTTTAGTAAATATTTTTCAACATACCTTAGAATTAGTAAATAAAAATAATAATCTAAATTATACGATTAATAAATTTGTTTATTTAAAAAAAAAAAAAAATATAAAATTTTAAAATTAATAAATATTATAAAAAAACATATAAATAATAAAATATAATAAGAAATAAAAAATCTATGTAATTTATAAAAACTAAACTAAATAAATTTATTCTACTTTATTTATTTAATTATAAATATATAAAAATAAACTTTCATTTTCTTAATTTCAAAATAATCATAATAATAATATTCATTATTCTTGATATTCTAGTTATTCTTGTTATTATTGTTATTCTTGTTATTCTTGTTTTTATTTTTCAATTTTTTCGAAATGTGCCTTCAGTTTCTAATAGTGATTTTATATTTTTTAACGTTAATGGCCACATTGAATGCTAGAATAAGTAAATATACATAAAATTAAAATAATAATTTAAATTAGTTATTTAAACATTAATTTTTTAATTTTATTTATAATTTTTTATATATTAAATTATTTATAATTATATATATTTATTTTTATTTAAAATGAAGTTTAATTTTATTTTTTTTATATTTTGTAATTACACATATTAGTATTAATTTGTAATATTAATAATTTTTTAAAAAAATATATATTTATTTATTAATATATATATTATTTAATCAAAATATTAAATAGTAAATTATAGAGATAATTTATAAAATATATAATTAATATATAATTAATATATAATCTTAAAGCTATTAATATATATTTATATAATTTTTTTTAACATTAATAATTTATAATATAAAAAAAATTAAATTTATCATATTATTTATTAATAAAACATTCTTTAAATTAATATTAACACATTTTTATAATAAAAATCAATTTATATATTTATATATATATAAATATTGTTTTTATTTATTAATTATTTAAAAATTATATATTTATAAATAAAATAATATCTTTTAAAAATAATATCTTTTAAAAAAAATTATAAAAAATGATATTTTATTAATATTAATATTATTTTTTATTTATTTATATTTTTTTTGTTTATATTTTGTAATTTTTTAAAATAATTAATTAATATATATTTTTATAATTTATTATTTTTTATCTTTATATATAATTTTAAAAAATTAATTTTTTTTTTAATTATTATTAAAAATTAAAAAATATATAAAATCTATATGCATTACTAATACATATATTTTTTTAATATATCAAAATAATTATTTTTTTATAAAAAATAGAATGAGTAATATATTATATTATATAGTTATGAATTTAATATGACAAAAAAATAAAAAAAAAATATTGTTATTTTAAAATTTAAATAATTTATATTATTAATAATATATATATAATTATATATATATTTATATATATAAATTTCATAAATTTATTAAAAATAAAAAACCTATAAAAATAGAATCTTAAGAATTTTTATTATTTTTTCATAATTTAATATTAAATATATAATATAAAATAATAATTTATATTATAATTATATATATTTAATTATATATGATAATAAAAAATATTAAAAATTAGTAAATAATTATTTAATTATATATATTATATTTATATTAAAAAAATTTGTATATGTAATAATATATAAAAATATGAATAATTTTTATTAATATTATACTATAGAAAATAAAAATATACAATTTTATTACAAAAATATATAATATCAATAATACAAAATATATATATAACAAAAAATATAAAAAAAAAATTAAATATATAAAAATAAATATTAATATTATTTGATATTTAAATATTATAATAAAATATAATGTTTAAAATATATATATATATATATTTTTTTTTTATATATATATTTATATATATAAATTTCATAATTTTATTAAAAAAAAAAAACCTATAAAAATAGTATCTTAAGAATTTTTATTATTTTTTCATAATTTAATATTAAATATATAATATAAAATAATAATATAAATTATAATTATATATATATAATTATATATTATAAAAAAAAATATTAAAAAATTAGTTAAATAATTATTTAATTATATATATTATATTTAAATTAAAAAATTTATATATGTAATAATATATAAAAAAATGAATAATTTTTATTAACATTATACTATAGAAAATAAAATATACAATTTTATTATAAAAATATATAATATCAATAATACAAAATATATATATAACAAAAAATATAAAAATAAAATTAAATATATAAAATAAAATATTAATATTATTTGATATTTAAATATTATAATAAAATATAATGTTTAAAATATATATATATATATATTTTTTTTTTTATATATATTTATATATATATATATATATATAACTCTTTTATATGCTGGAAGTTTATCTATTAAAATTTTTATTTCGGCTACATTTTATCGAAGATTTTCCAAAACATCTATATAATTTTGATTTATTTTTCTTTTGACACTTTAATTATATTTTTATATCTTTTATTAAAATATCTCTTTAGTATTATTACTATTTGACAATTTTAGAAGCAAATGTATTAGGAATAGAATAATATTATAACTCTTAATTAAATTAAAATATATCATCTTTAGATTTCTTAAATGATTCTACAGTTTTTTAATAATTTATTTTAAAATTATCAAGTCTTTTATATGAATCTTACAATATTCCAATCAAATTTTTCATAAATTTATTTATAAATTCTTATATATTCTATTTATTTAGAATTTTAGTACTTTTATATAATATTTTAATTTTTATAAATGCGAATCAAGTTCTTCAACCTACCTATCTAGTAAATATTAGTTCTCTCTTTTTTTTTACAATTGTTTCTTGATATAATTTATATAAAAGATTAGAATTTTTTTCTATGTCTAAAATAAAATACATTATATAAACATATTTGGATATTTACTTATTATAGAATGAATGGTAACATAAGTCGCATTTAAATAAAGACATTTAATCACAATCTAAATATTAATAAATACTGCTTATTTCATTGTTTGATTGGAAAAAACATTTTAAATGTACTTTTAGGAAGACGAAAATATATTATTTTTATATTATATTTTTTATTTTATTCAATTCAATTATAGAAAAATATATATATTTTTTTCAAAATTAAATAAAATGATATTAAAATATATACTAATATATTAAGAACTAAATAAAAAAAAAAAAAAAATTCTTTATTTAAGATAATTTACAAGATTAAAAAAAAAAAATAGTATTATAAATAAAATATATAATAATTAAAATATAATAAATTAAATATAAACTAAGAATAATTATAAAATTAGTTAATTTTTTAAATCAAAATATAAAATATTAAAAACCATATACATTTAATAAAAAAAGTTTAATAAAAGAATTAAGGCAAATAAAATAAAAAGTTGAAAAAATTATAAAAAATAATTATAATATATAAAGAAAATTGATGATAATAATATAATTAATATTTTAAATACATAAATATATATATATATATATATATATATATATATATTTTTTAATTTATAATATTAAATATTAAAAAAATACATAATTTTTTTTATAAAATATTATAAAACAAAAATTATTAACATCTTATTAATATTTTTATTTTCATAAAAAAAATATTAATTTATAGATATTAAAGAAAAATTAATTAAATAATTATTTATTTTATTTTATAATTGAAATTTAAAGTTTATTATAATTTAAATAGTTTTTAAAATATACAATAAAAGGAAAGAATTTTTTTTAGTTAACAATTCATTTAATTTAATAATTATATAAAAAAAAAAATAGGAAATAATATCTTAAAATTTAAAAAAGTAATTAAATATTTTAGTTTAATATTAATAATTAAGAATTTAATATAAATCAAAATATAAACTATTTAATAAATTTTAATTTAATATCATTGTTAGTATAAGTATAATAATCTAAAATTTTAAATATAATATTTTTATTTTCTTTGCAATTTTATTTTTTGTTATAAAAAGTTAACTTTCAAAAATATAATTATTTTTGTAATATTTTTATATATTCATTAAATAAATAAATTCTCATTTCAAATTCTTTATATTTATTTAACAAAAAGTAAAAATAAAGTATTTAAAGTTCCGCATTTTATTTTATTTTTATTTTTTTTAAATAAATAAATTATATAAATTAATTTTTTATTAAATTATTTTTAACTCACATTATTATCATATTAAAATTAATAAAAAAGAATAATAATCTAAGATATACTATAATAAAATCTCTTTTTTTTTGTTTAGAAAAAAATAATTATTATTTAAATATTTTAAAAATCAATAATCACAAATATAGCAATTTCCTTTTTATTTTCAAAATTATAGCAATTTCCTTTACTAATTCTGTATATCTCAGACTCGCATTTACAAAAAACCTAATTATGTGAATATCCATATTTTTTTTCACTACATTTTTTCACATCTCTATTTTTAAAAAATTATAATTATGAAAAATATTAATATATATATATTTTTTTTTTGATAAAAATTAATATAAATAGTGATTAAAAAAACAAATTTAGATATTTATTATTTTAAAAAATATATTTTTTGAATATATAACATATTACATTTATTTAAAAAAAAAAAATATTATATAAAACATTATATTATTTTTTTAAAATTGTCTATAATTAAAAATATTAATTTATTTTAATATTTTTATATATTTATATTATATATTAATTTTCTATATTTTATTTTTATTTTTTATACATATATTTATAATTATTGATATTTTATAATTCCAATAATGAATAATTTTTTTTATTTTATTTTATTTTTTCCGAAATTTTTTATATTTATATTAAAATTTCATAAAAATGAATAGATGGTAATGGAAGAGTTACAATCATATTATTTATATAAAAAAAGAAATAATTATTTTAATTGATTCCAATAAAAAAATTAAATATATAATAAATTATAACTTTTGTAATTTTTTTTAAATGAAGTTACATCATAAAATATAAAAAGCTTATTATAAATATTAATATATTTATCTTTAAAATTTCAAAACTTTACATATTATTTATAGCTTAATCTTAATTTTTGTCTAAAAGTAATTATTTAAAAATAATAATACAAAAATAAAAAAAATTATAAGAATTTTAATATTTGCTTTGTTATTAAGGTTATTTTTGAATTTATTTATTAAGATTACAATTTCTAAATAACAAAGAATTTATTTATAAACTATTTTATATGCATTTATTATTAAAAAATAAAAAAAACATTAAGTTTTCAATATATATAATAATTAACTTTAATTACTTTATTAATAATTCATTTTCAAAAGATTTTTTTTTTTAAAAAAAAAAAAATTTAATGAACTAAAAATTAATATAAGAAATTATATATAAAAATATTTTCTAAAAAATATAACTTAATTTATTTATGAAAAAACTTCAAATAAATCTATAATAATTAAAATATATATTTTTATTATATTTTTGAAAAGATTTTATTTTTTTAAACAATTTAAAATCGAATGTATTAATTTTAATAATATAAATAAAATCAATAAATTTATTTAATTATCTATTTAATAATATTAAAATCAATTTAATTTGATATTTATTAAAAATTTATTTATCTATAAATTAACAATATTTTAATTCAAATTTATAAAAAATCAGGAATATAAAATAATTTCACATAAAATTTAAATTTATATTATAATAAATAAAAAACTAAATAATATATAAAATTATAAATTAATGTGAAATAATTAATTTAATTATAAAATAAATTATATAAAAAAATACAAAAATCTGATAAATTTAATACTCACAAGAATATATGCATATATTAAATAATAATTAATTTATAAAAATTAAAAAATATGTTAAAAAAAATTATTTTAATTATTACCTTAATTTTAGGGACATTGAATCATTTTAATCATTAATACGGTCATGAGAGTAAGCAAATACAAAATCACTATTAGAAAATGAAGGATAATTACAATAAAATGGAAAATCCAAAACATGAGTAACGTATTCTTTAAATAGGTAGCGAAGCAAAGCCTATAAGAATAACTATAGATTATACTACGATAGATTAAGTAAACTTGGGAATAACACAATAATAAAAAGACTATTTAATAAGTATTATGGATTTATCCAAGCTTTTTTTCTAGAAACTTTTGAAAGTATACCCATTTATAGGAAATAACATATTCCCTAAAACTTAGCAAAAATTATGTTAAGATGTAGAAATTCCTTAATAAGATAAAACAGTAGGAATTGCAGATTCCGATTTACACTTGTATGTCATTTATGTTAATTAAAAAAACGGATGGCATGCAGATGCAAATTTTTGTGCTTATGCTAACAAAGGAATACCAAGACCTACTTTTGGAAGAATTTGTTTTAACTTAAATTATATAAAATTTGAGGATAATCCAAAAACTTTTAATAATAATTTGGACATAACTATACACGAAATTTTACATATAATTGGATTTTCAGGAAACGCTATTAAATATTGGATAGATCCTAAAACTAATAAACCTTATAACAAAAGATAATTGAAAAAAATTTAAATAACAAAAACATACAGAAATATAAAAACGACTCTTTTAGCAACCAGAAATGTTGTAAAAGTAACTAGAAAATATTTTAATTGCCCATCAGCAGAAGGAATGTAGATTGAAAATTAAGTAAAATAATATAATATAATAAATAAAAATATATAAAGAAATATATATATAAATATATAAATATATAAATATATATATATTTATATATATATATTTTTTTTTTTTTTTTTTTTTTGATTATTTAGGGTGCCTCAGGTTCAATAGGATCTCATTGGGAAAGAACTATTATATCTAATGAAATGATGACTGGATCTGTAATAACTGTTAATCGGGTTTTTTCTATATTTACAATTGCTGCTTTAAAAGATACTGGTTTTTATCCTGAAGTAAATGAGAATATGTCTGATGATATATTCTGGGGAAAAGGCAAAGGTTGCGATTTTTTAGAAAAAGCTTGTCAAAGTTAAACCGAATATCCTGAATTTGCTAAAATAACTAATAATCTTTAATGCTCATTTGAACACGAAGGATATGGTTATGCTAAATCTGATTTATATCTTGACGGATGTGCAATAATATAACCTTCTTCAAATTAATTATGTACAAATCCTAATAGTATAATTGATAAAGATTTAAAAAGTCAGGAATCGGATAAATTATCTAATTATTCAACTTATAGTAAATGCTTCTAATCTTCAGCTTCAAAATTATCATCTATAATTAATAACGATAGTAACTTAAGATGCCATTAATTTAAATGCTCCTCTGATGCTTCTTAAATAACTATTATGTTCCCTGAGATTTAACATGAAGTTTTATGTCGAATAGAAGAATAAGGACAAAAAAAGGATATTGATGAAAGTGGCATTAAAGCTAAAGGTTAAATCACATGTCCTTAAGATTTTAAAAGATTCTGTAATTATACCCCTATATGTCCGAATTTCTGTTCATAAAAAGGATTCTGTGTAAAAGGTTAATGTTTCTGTCAAGCCGGATATGGAGGAACTGATTGCTCTATAAAATGCTCCGGTGCAGTCCATAATCAAACTTGTATTGAAAACTCATAATGTCCTTCAGGTTTATTCTTGAACCCAGATAATACTTGCAAATCAGATTGTCCTTAAGGTTTTTTCGGAAGGGCAGGATAATGTTAGCCATGTAATAGTAATTGTTCTAGATGTACAGGTCCATCAGCTAATTAGTGTACTTAGTGTTAGTTTTTGACATTATTGTAATAAAATTATTGTTTGTATAAATGTAATGAGAAATATGGATTTTCACTAAATTAAGCTTCTGGTAAATGCGAGTCTGAGATATCTAGAATTTGTTAAGGAAATTGCTAATATTGTCATAAAAAAAATTCTCCTTTGTGTTATACTTGCAAAACAGGTTTTTTCTTTTATTAAGGTGATAAGTCGTGTTTAAGTAAATGTCCATTAGGATTTATCGAGTAATAAAAGACTTAAGAATGCTAAGAACTCTCTGTTGGTTGTCTTTAATAAATTGATTTTAATACATGTATTTTATGTGATTCTGCTAAAGGATATATATTAGATACAGAAAAGAAATGTACTTTGTGTAAATAAAATTGCATATCATGTAATCCTAATGATGCAACAGAGTGTTTAGTTTGCGAGGGAATTAAATTAAAGAATTATGATGGTAGTTGTGTAGATGCTTGTTTTAATAATACTTTTTATTCTGATAATAGTGAAAAATGCGAAAAATGTACTGAAAATTGTTTATATTGCAATTAAAGAGAGTGTAATTAATGCTAAGAAGGTTATTATGTTGACTTTTAAACTAAAGCTTGTACTTAATGTTCTTCTAAGTTTACTAATTGCTTGGCTTGTAATGATTCCTAATGTTAAAAATGTAATCATGGATACTAATTGGATTCAACTTAAAAGAATTGTGAATTAACCACTTTAGGACAATGTCCTTATGGATGTGAATCCTGTTCTTAATAAGGAGTATGTTATAAATGTAAAGATGGATATTATATAAGTAATGCAAGTTAATAATGTGTTAGTTGCACTAATATATTCAGTTAATGTGAAAAATGTACTGAAAGTATTTGCATTTAATGTAATAATGAATATTAATTTGATTTTAGAAAAAAGCAATGCTAATATATATCTGCTACTATTGAAAATACAAAAATATTATGTCCAATAGGATGTAATTAATGTAATAATGCTAGGGAATGCTAAAAATGTAATTATGGTTATTTTTTAAAAAAAAGTAATAAATAATGTTTATATTGTTATACAAAATATATTAATTGTTTAAATTGTACGAAAAAGCTATGTACTACTTGTTTTTCTGGATATTATTATGATTCCTAATAAAAAGAATGCGTAAAATCTACTAGATTATTGCTCTAGGTTAAAAACGAGGATTAAAAATAAAAAAGTTATTAACGATTATTTGATTTTATTATTGGATATATTATATTTGGATTATTATTGTATTGATTTTCGAATTAATTATTTTTAAAATTTATTTTTACAATGTTTTTAATCATTGATTTATTTATTTATTTTTATTAAAATTTTATAAATATTATAAGGATAATTTTTTATTTTTTTTCTATAATATTTAATAATAAATATACTTATAAAATAAATTTAATTTAAATAATATTATAAGATTATAATATTTATATTAATTTTAATTATGCTAAGATAATAATTACTATATTCTAATAAAACTAATATATATTTATTAAAAAAAATTAAATTATTAAATAATTTAATTTAATTAAAGAAAATTAATTATAAAAATTTTAAATTTTTAACTATTAAATTAAATTTTTGAAATTTAAAATAATTAAAAAATAAAAGTTATAAAAATTATAATACAAATATATAAAAATAGATAAAATATGATATAATTAATATCATATTATATATATATATATATATATATATATATATTATAAATATATATATTTTTATCAAAATAAAATTAATTAAAAAAAACAATATTATATGAATTTTATTATTATTAATATTAATTAGTAATTCATAAAAAACCAAAATTTTTATAATAATAAATATAATTTTATATTATTAAAAATTTACAGTATAATATATTTTATTTAAGATTTTTTAAAAATTATTTACTTAAAAATATTTTTTATAAATTTAATTAATAAATCTATGTATAATATTGTATAAATAATAAATATAATATTAAAATTTAATTATAAAAAATTATAAACTAAAAAATAAAAATATTATAAATTTTTATTTAAGAAAAATATTAAAATAATGTATTTAGATAAATATATAAAATAATTATTTATTTTTATTTTTTACAAGTAATATAAATCTTAGATTAATTTAATAGTTTTTAAAATATAGAAGAAAAGTAATTTTTTTTAACAATTTTTTTAAGTTACAAATTTATGTAAATAATAAATATATAAAAAAACTATTTAAAATAAAATTTAAAAATTTTAAATATAAAAAAGTAATTTAATATTAATGATCAAGAAGTTAATAGAAATCAATGTTTAAATAATTTAAATAAAACATAATTCAATAACTATTTTAGAATTAATATAATAATCTAAAATTTTATATAAAATATTTAATTTTACTTTGATATTATATTTTTTATTATAAAAAAAATGTAAATTTTCGAAAATCTAATAATCTTAATATTCATAATATTTTTATATGTTTATTAAATAAAGAAATTTCATTTTGATTTCTAAAATATAAATAAATTAAAATTTTTATATTTTTTTTATTTTTTATATTTTATTTTTTTAAATAAAATAATATAATAATAAAATTTTTAGCAAATAATTTTTAACTTGCATTAGAAATAATAAAAAAGAATAATAATCTTGGCATATACTATTATAAAATTTATTTATTTAAAAAAAAATATTATTTAAAAATTTTAAAAAACCATAAATAAATTTTATAAAAAAAAAAGTAATATTAATTAAATAAGATATATTATTTTTTATATATATAAAAACTAAACTAAATAATTTCTTCTATAATTATAAATATATAAGAATAAACTTATGATTTGTTTTTTTCAAAATCATCATATTACTAATCCGAATATAACATAACCAATAATAAAAATAAAGACTCCTTAATAACTATTATATTATTAAATATCGCCTTAAACCTATTTTAATAATCTGAAAGACGGGACTTTTGCGCATTTTTTTGATTTCTAATTATATTCATATCCAGAAAGACATTGAGTGCATTCAAATTCCGTACACATTATACAATAATTGTATTTTTAAAAACAAGTAACACATTTTTTAGTTGTATTATCTAAAATTAAACCTTAATTACATTTTATGCATTCTCCTGATTATGTACATTATTAACATCCCGTTGGGCATTATATTCCTGTATTCCCATTATTTTAAACTTTATCTGAGAGATATAAACATTCTTTTTTTTAATGATCAAATTAATATCCATGATTACATTTAATACAACTACTTTCAGTACATTTTTCACAATAACTGAATTTAAGAATGCAACTAGTGCATTATTAAGTTGAATTACTTACATAATATCCGTCTTAACATTTATAACATTCTCCTTATTAAGAACATTATTCACATCCGTAAGGGCATTCTACTTAAGTAGATTATTAAATGGCTTATTCACAATTCGTTTAAATTGAATCCAATTAGTATCCATGGTTACATTTTTTACATGAGAAATCATCACAAGTTAAACAATTTGCATACTTAGAAGAACATTAAAAGCACTATTTAGTTCTATATTCAGCATAATAACCATCTATGCATTTTGAGCAACCTCTTCCATCACAATATATACAATTTTCACTACATTTTTCGCATTTTTAAATATTATCAGAATAAAAAGTACCTTATTGGCATATATCTACACAACTACCGTCATAATTTTTTAGTTTAATTCCCTCGCAAACTAAACACTCTTTTGCATCATTAGGATTACATTATATGCAATTTTACTTACATAAAGTACATTTTTTATCCGTATCTAATCTATATCCTTTAACAGTATCACATAAAATACATGTATTATAATCAATTTATTAAAGACAACCAACAGAGAGTTCTTAGCATTCTTAAGTCTTTTATTACTCGATAAATCCTAATGGACATTTACTTAAACACGACTTATCACCTTAATAAAAGAAAAAACCTGTTTTGCAAGTATAACACAAAGGAGAATTTTTTTTATGACAATATTAGCAATTTCCTTAACAAATTCTGGACATCTCAGACTCGCATTTACCAGAAGCCTAATTAAATGAATATCCATATTTCTCATTACATTATTCCACACACTAATTTTCTTATAATAATGTCAAAAACTAACATTTAGTACACTCATTAGCTGATGGTCCTGTACATCTAGAACAACTACTATCACAGGGTAGGCATTTTCCTGATCTTCCAAATAGGCCTTAAGGACAATCTGATTTGCAAGTATTATCTGGGTTCAAGAATAAACCTGAAGGACATTATGAGTTTTCAATACAAGTTTGATTATGGACTGCACCGGAGCATTTTATAGAACAATCGACTCCTCCATATCCGGATTGACAGAAACATTAACCTCTTACACAAACTCCTTGCTCGGAACAGAAATTCGGACATATAGGGGTATAATTGCAGAATCTTTTAAAATCTTAAGGACATGTGATTTAACCTTTAGCTTTTAAGCCACTTTCATCAATATTCTTTTTTTAACCTTATTCTATTTTTCTACAAATAATTTAATGTTAAATCTCGGGAAAAAGAATGGTTATTAAAGAAGCATCAGGGGAACATTTGAATCGATGGCATCTTAAGTTACTTTCATTATTATTTATATATGAGGATTTTGAAGCTGTAGATTAAAAGCATTTACTATGAGTTGAATAATTAGATAATTTTTAATATTCTTGATGTTTTTAAGCTTTATCATTTATACTATTAGGATTCGAACATATTTAATTATTTGGAGGTTAAATTATAAGACATCCGTCTGCATATCTGTCGACTTGAGCAATACCAAATCCATCAAATTCAAATGAGCATAGAATATCCTGAGTATTTGTGGGAAATTCAGGATATTCGGTTTAACTTTAACAGGCTTTTTCTAAAAAATCGCAACCTTTACCTTTTCCCCAGAATATATCATCTGACATATTCTCATTAACTTCGGGGTAAAAACCAGAGTCTTTCAAAGCAGCAATTGTAAATATTGAAAATACTCTATCAACAGATACTACAGCTCCAGTCATCATTTCATTATAAATAATAGTTCTTTCCCAATGAGCACCAATTGATCCTTGACCACCCTAATAATTAAATTTATATAAATATGAATATTTTATATATAAAAAAAATTAAATAAATATAAAGAAAAAAAATATATATTTATAATAATATTTATATTTATATTTATATTTATATTTATATTTATATTTATATTTATATTTATATTCATATTCATATTTATAATAAATATATACATATAATATTTACTTAATTTTCTATTTACATTCCTTCAGCTGTTGGGCAATTAAAATATTTTTTTGTTACTTCTACTACATTTTTTGATGTTAATAGCGCTGTTTTTATTCCTCTGTAATAATATACTTTTTATAATTTATTTTTATATAAAATTTTAAAAGGTTCATTTGTTTCAGGATTTATCCAATAGTACATTGCGTTTGCTGAGAAACCTACTACATGTAAAATTTCATGAATTGTTGTTTCTAAATCATTTTCAAAAGATTCCGGATCTCCCCCAAATTTATCCATATTTGTTAAGTTAAAATTTACTCTTCCAAAAGTAGGTCTTTCGATGCCTTCATCAGCCAAAGCGCAAAAAACTGCATCTGCAACTGTTCCACTGTTTTCTTTAGTATATAGGATGTACAGGTGCAAATCTGAATCAGGAATTCCTTCTTTTTAATCATTTTCAGGAATTTGAATTTCTTAACATACTTTTGGCCAATTCACTGGAAAAATGTTATTTCCTATAAACGGGTATACTTTCAAAAGTCTCTAGAAAAAAAGCTTTGATGTTTCCATAATTTTTATTAGGTAGTTTTTTTATTATTGTGTTATTCCCAAATTTATTTAATCTATCATAGAATAATCTATAGTTATTCTTATAGGCTTTGGCTCGCTACCTATTTTAAGAATCCGTTAGTTATTGTTTTTTTTTTCCATTTTTTCGTAATGTTCCTACATTTTCTCATAGTGATTTTATACTTATTTACTCTCATGACCGCATTGATAGCTAAAATTCGTAAATATAACTAGAATTAAAATACTAATATAAATTATTATTTTTTTAAACATATTTTTTTTTAATTTTATTTATAAATATTTTAAATTATAAATTATTTATATTTATATTTAAAAATTTTGTTTACGTTAATATTGTTTTTATTTTTATAAACATGCATAAGTGGGATTAATATTGCAGATATTCACTTTTTTAAAAAGGTGTAGATTAATATACTTAATAATATATAAATTTATGGTAAATATATCAAAATTATTTTATTTAAAAATTAAATATTTTTATTAGTAATATATATTTATTTAACATTTGATATATATCAAATAATTTATTAATAAAATACAAAATTTGAATTAAGATATTGCTTTTTATTTGAATACTTTTCTAAAAAATATTAATAATATCTATTATAAAAATAATTTTATATATTGAATATAAATTTAGCTAATACTTATTAAAAGCCAATATATTATTAAATAAAAAATATCTTTTTTATAAAAAAAAATTAAAACAATATGCATTTTCAAATTATTAGTTTTATTATTAAAAATATATCACAATTATATTAATAAATTAATTTAATATATCTTTTATTATATATTTTTATATTTTTGAACTATTGTATATTTTATTTATTTTTATTATTCAATCTTATTTAATTATGTTATAAAAATCTATAATATATATATTTTTTTTTCAATCAATATAAATAAAAATATAAATATGTATTTAATTATAAAATAAAAACAATTATGAATTTATAATTATAAGCAAATATATTAATTTTAATATCTAATTATAATAATATTTTTATTAAATATATAGATATAAATTATATTAAAATTTTTTATATTTCATATATTGATGAAAAAAATATTTGTTTTCGTATATTTTTAATTTTAACTATTTAATTGTATTAACTAATTTTATGAAAATTAAATATGATTAATATAAATTATATTTTTTATTTATTTAAATGTATAAAAAAAAAATAATCTAATAAAAAAAAAATCATTTAATAAGATTTATTAATTAAATAATATTTTTTTTTTTATTAAATAATTATAGAAAAACTAAAATTATATATATATATTAATTAAATATGATTTGATGAAATTACGAATATATTGTATTTATTCAATATATTTAAAATAGAAAAATATTTATTTATTTGTTAAATAATTATTTTATATAACAAAATAATATTAATAACTATTTAATTCTATTTAAAAATTATATATGCAGTTTGTTTTACAAATTCAAAAAAGAAAATTTTTATATTATAAAAATAAATAGACAATTTAATAATTTTTAATAATAAAAAATATAAAAATATACATTATAAATAAATAATATTTAATTATATGATTTATGTCTATAAAAAAAATATTCATAAAAAAATAAAATATTTAATGATATAATTATAAAAAAAAAATATATATATAAAAATATATATTAAATTAATTATATATATAATAATATATATTTTATATATAAATAATAAATATATATTTTTTTTTTTAAATTTAATTTAATAATTTATAAATGATAAATATCAAAATCTAATTAATAATTCAGAATACAAAAATCTTATATTCTTATAATATATAATTTATTTTTTATAATATGTATAAAAAAATATATATAAATCAGGATAATTTTTTGTATTAATAATATATTATTTTAAAAACTTCTTATATTATTTTTTAATTTCAAATAATTTTTTTTAATTATATTAAAACAAAATATTTTATAACATATAAGTTAATTATATTTTATTTTAATATAATAAATAAAATATACAATATATCTATATATTTTTGTTTTTAGAAAATAAAAAATAAATTTAAATTAAAGTCTTTAAATCAAAATATATAAAATTTTTAATTAATTTAAATTATTATAAAAATATAAAGTTTATAATAATTCATATAGTCTAAAAAATTATAAATAAAAAAAAAGTGTAGTTTTTTAACGTTGAAAATAGCATTTTTAATTTTAAATATTGTTTATTAATTTAAATAAATTAAAATAATAATTTTAAAAAATTAAAGTTTAGAATATTTATATTAAAAGTATTTAAATAAATATTATATATTTAACTATATGATAAATATAAATATTAAAATTAATTATTTAAAAAAGTAATTAAATATTATTAGTCTATATAAATAAATTATATAAACTATTATATTTTAAATGATGAATTTTTATTTCTAAATATTAATATTCTAAATTTTATTTAAAAATATAATATATTTTTTATTTTCTTAATAATATTTTTTTATATTATTTTTAAAAAAAAAATATATTATTTGATTTTTTTTATTTAATAAAATACATATAATTTTATATTTATTTTTTTGAAAATATAAAAATTATATATAATTAATTAAATAGTATATAATTTTTAATTCAGAGTATAAATAAAAAAAAGAATAATAATCTTAATAATATTTTTATAATATTCAATGTTTTTTAAAAATGTTTATATTATCAATTAATATTAAAAAAATCAATTTTTATTTAATAAATTTCTTTAAAATAAAAATAAATAAAAATTATAAAAAATTTTAACTAAAAATAATGAAATTAATTAAAAATCAAAATTAGAAAGAAAATTTTTAAAAATAATATATTCAAATTCATCACAATAACAATTCTAATATCACGTTTCCAAAAATAAAAGCGATTAATCCTTTATCAATATTCTATTATTAATCTTCGTTTTTAATCTTGTGTAATAATCTAGTTTTTAAGCATTTTTTTTATTAGGAATTATAATAGTACCCAGAAAAGCAATTAATACATTATTTTTCCGTACAAGTTAAACACTTAGGTTGTTTTGAATGGCAAGATTAACATAATTTAGTACTTTAATTTAAAAAATAACCATAATTACATCTTGAGCATTCTTTAGATTTATTACATTAATTACATCCTATTGGACATTTTATTTTTGTATTTACAGTAGAGATTTATAAACATTATTATTTTTAAAAATTAAATACATACCCTTAATTACATTAAAAGCAACTATTTTCAGTACATTTTTGACAATAACTAAATTTATTAGTGCATCTAATACATTATTAACTTGCATTACTTATATAATATCCTTCATAACAATAAATGCATTCTCCTTATTAAGAACATGATTCACATCCATAAGAGCATTTGCCTAAAGTGGTTTATTCACAATATGTTTAAGTTATATCCAATTAGTATCCATGATTACATCTTTTACATGAGAAATCATCACAAGATTGACAATTAGTATATTTAGAAGAACATTAAGTACAAGCTTTAGTTTGAAAATCAACATAATAACCTTTTTAACATTAATTGCAGCCTCGTTAATCGCAATATAAACAATTTTCATTACATTTTTCGCATTTTTCACTATTATCAGAATAAAAAGTATTATTAAAACAAGCATCTACACAACTACCATCATAATTCTTTAATTTAATTCCCTCGCAAACTAAACACTCTGTTGCATCATTAGGATTACATGATATGCAATTTTATTTACACAAAGTACATTTCTTTTCTGTATCTAATATATATCCTTTAGCAGAATCACATAAAATACATGTATTAAAATCAATTTATTAAAGACAACCAACAGAGAGTTCTTAGCATTCTTAAGCCTTTTATTACTCGATAAATCCTAATGGACATTTACTTAAACACGACTTATCACCTTAATAAAAGAAAAAACCTGTTTTGCAAGTATAGCACAAAGGAGAATTTTATTTTTCACAAGTTTCACAATTTCCTTTACATGTTCTGGACATCTCAGATTCACATTTACCTAAATCAAAATTAGGTTAATATCCGAATTTCTCATTACATTTTTCAACACACTAATTTTCTTACAATAATGTCAAAAAGAAACACTTAGTACACTCATTAGCTGATGGTCCTGTACATCTAGAGCAATTACTATTACATGGTTCACATTATCCTGCCATTCCGAAAAAACCTTAAGGACAATCTGATTTGCAAGTATTATCTGGGTTCAAGAATAAATCTGAAGGACATGATAAATTTCCTAAACAAGTTTGATTATGGACTGCACCAGAGCATTATATAGAACAATCTACTCCTCCATATCCAGATTGACAGAAACATTAACCTCTTACACAGAATCCTTTTTCTGAACAGAAATTCGCACATATAGGGGTATAATTGCAGAATCTAATATAATCTTAAGGACATGTGATTTATCCTTTAGCTTTTATGCCACTTTCATCAATATCCTTTTTTTGCCCTTATTCTTCTATTTCACATAAAACTTCATGTTAAATATCGGGAAAAATAATAGTTATTTAGGATGCATCAGAGGAGCATTTAAATTAGTGGCATCTTAAGTTAGTTTCATTATTAATTACAGATGAGGCTATTGAAGCTGTAGACTAAAAGCATTTACTATTAGTTGAATAATTAGATAATTTTTCCGATTCTTAAATTTTTTTAAATTTATCATTTATACTATTAGGATTTGAACATAATTAATC
The DNA here is from genome assembly GCF_000220395.1 of Ichthyophthirius multifiliis. Lineage (NCBI taxonomy): Eukaryota > Ciliophora > Oligohymenophorea > Hymenostomatida > Ichthyophthirius > Ichthyophthirius multifiliis. The sequence continues at coordinate 28,831 of NW_004087390.1, forward strand.
AAAAGAAGGATATATAATAGTACATCCGTCAAGGTATTAGTCAGATTTAGCATGACCATATCCTTCGAATTCAAATGAACATTAAAAATCCTTAGTTTTTTTAGCAAATTCAGGATATTGAGTTTGACTTTAACAAACGTATTCTAAAAAATCGCAACCTTTACCTTTTCCCCAAAATATATCATCAGACATATTCTCATTTACTTCAGGATAAAAACCAGTGTCTTTCAAAACAGCAATAGTAAATATTGATAAAACCCTATCAACAGTTACAACACCTCCAGTCATCATTTCATTATAGATAATAGATCTTTCCCAATGAGCACCGATTGAACCAGGATTGCCCTATATATATATATATATATATATATATATATTTATATATTTATATATTTATATATTTATATATATTACTTAATTTTCTATTTACATTCCTTCAGCAGTAGGACAATTAAAATATTTTCTTGTTACTTTAACTACATTTTCTGTTGCTAAAAGAATTGTTTCTTATTATCTGTATGTTTTTTTTATTTGTATATTTTTTAATTAACTTTTTTCATAAGGTTTTTTAGTTTTAGGATCTATCCAACTTTATATTGCATTTCCTGAAAAACCAATTATATGTAAAATTTCGTGAATTGTTATTTCTAAATAATTTTCAAAATTTTAGGCATCTTCTTAAAATTTTTACATATAATATAAGTTGAATTTCACTCTTCCGAAAATTGGTCTAGATATTCCTTAGTTAGCCATTGCACAATAAATGGCACTTGCATACTATCCATTTTTTTCATTAGAATATATAACATACAAGTGTAAATCGGAATTAGCTACTCCTACTGTTTTATCTTTTTAAGGAATTTCTACATCAAAACATAATTTTTGCTAAGGTTTAGGAAAAATGTTATTACCTGTAAATGGATATACTTTCAAAAGTCTCTAGAAAAAAAGCTTTGATGTTTCCATAATACTTATTAAGTAGTCTTTTTATTATTGCGTTATTCCCAAATTTAAGTTATCTATCGTAGAATAATCTATAGTTATTCTTATAGGCTTTGCATCGCTACCTATTTAAAGAATGCGTTATTCATGGTTTGAATTTTCCATTTTTTCGTAATCTTCCTACATTTTCTTATAGTGATTTTATACTTATTTACTCTCATGACTGCATTTATGGTTAGAACGCGTAAATATACCCAAAATTAAAATACTAATTAAAATTATTTTTTTTAACATATTTTTTTATATTTATTTATTTTTAATTTTAAAATATACGAATTTATATGTGTATTTTTATTTATAATTTTTCTTTTTTATATATTTAATTTTTTTTTTTTAAAGGATTAATTTAGAATATTTTATATTATTTTTAATGATTATATATATATAAATTAATATTTTATTTATTTTAATACTTTTAATTAAATATAATATTTAAATTTTATGGATATTTTTTAACATTCATTAATTTTTTTTTTATAAATAAAAATATATTAGAATAAAAATAATATTAATTTATTAATAAATATTTATATAAATCAATTAAAATATGATATATTATAACAATCTAAATTTATTAATTAAATATTATTAAAAAATTTTCATACAATTTTAAATTAAAAAAATCAAAATATCTTTTGAAAATAAAAAGTAAAAATATAAATAATTATTTTAATTATTATATTTATGAAGATTTTTATAGATTGATTTATATTTTATTTATAAATCAATGATTTATGCTTTTTAAAAAATATTTTTATATTAAATTTGTCATATTTTTTTTTTTTAGTTAAATTCTTTTTTTTTATATTATTTTTATTTTAAATTCTTTAATAATAAATGATTAAAAAAGAAATTAAATATGATTATTATATTTATTATAAACTAATTTTTATACTATTATTTATTGTTAATGAAAATAAAATAGTTTATAAATAACTTCTTTGTTATTTATAGTTTTAAAGTCTAAATAAATAAGTTTAAAAATAATTATAAACATTAAAATAAAAAAATAAATTTCCTATAAAATATATATTTTTCGTATTCACATATTTTTGTTTTTTTTAAAAAAATATTTTTTTTAAAAAAATATACAGGTATATATATAATCATTTTATAAAATTTTGAAATTTTAAAGGATGAATATACTAATTATTATATTAGTCTTATTATATTTTTATAACGAAACTTCATCTAGAAAAAAAAAATTATAAATAATATAATTTATTAAATTTTTATTTTTTATTTACAAGAAATAAAATTATTATTTCTTAATTTATGTATATAATATAATATTTGATTTAATTTGCAAATCATTTAATTAAAAGAAATATATAATATAAATAGAAATATAGAATAAATAAAATCTAATGAATATTCATTATTAAAAATAAAAATAAAACAATAATAATAAAAAATATTTAACATACAAATAAAAAAAATTCAATAATAATATAGAATAAAAAAAAATATTAATAATAAAATGATATTTTTAAAATTATAGACATATATAATAATAATTAAATATATAATAACTTAAATAATTGTATTATATAATAATTATTTTAAAAATCAATATAATTAATATATATTTATTAAAAAATATTTTTTTTTCAAATTTATTTTATTTAAGCAATAATTATTAAATATTAAAATTTATCATTAATAAAATATCTTAATATTTATGATAAATATAAATTATAAAATAATAAAAAACCAATAAAATATTAAAATCTATATTATTAATTTATACAAAAAAATATTTTTATTTTTAAAAGATTAAAAATAAAAAACTTCTTAAATCTATTCAGAAGGATAAAATGATCCATGTAATATCGATTGCTCTAGATATACAAAACCATCAATTAATGACTGTAATAAGTGTTTCTTTTTGACATTATTGTAAGAAGATTAGTGTATGGACAAATATAATGAGAATTTCGGATATTAACCTAATTATGAATCAAGTAAATGTGAGATGTCAATAATTAGTAAAGGAAATTGCTAAACTTGTAAAAAATATAATTCTCCTTTGTGTTATACTTACAAAACATGATGATAGTCAAAAATGCGAAAAATATAGTAAAAATTGTTTTTATTGCAATTAAGAGGTTTTAGTTAATGTTAAGAAGGTTATTATGTTGATTTATAAATAAAGCTTGTACTCAATTTTCTTATAAACATAAACGTTAAAATTGATACTAACTGAATTTAATTTTAAAAACTGAGAAAAAAGTTCTTCAAACTTATGTAAAATTATGTAGTTCTTATAGAGGATATAATTCTGATTATTCATCTAATTATTTTAAATATAAATTATTAATATAAGTTTTAAGTAATATTTTTTAAATAAATAGTTATATATGAGTATGCTTTTTTTTCTATTGGTTATGTTATACTTGGATTACTTATTTTGAAAAAAATTAAATAAATAAATTTTTTAATTATATTTATGAATTATGGAATTTCATTTTTTAGTTTAATATTTAATATTTTTGTTATTATTTTATACGTTTATATTACTATTTCATATTTCTTTTTTACGAATTATAAATATATATTGATATTTAATAATATTAAATAGTATTTTTTTCAAAAAAAAATATACTTTATTGTTAGATTTTTATTCATTTTTATTAATTTACTTTAATGTGGAAATTATATACTAAATTTTTATTTTTTTTATTTTAAACAAAATAAAATAAAATTAATTTTTAATTTATTTTCTTCTAAATAAAAAAACATAAAATTATAAAAAATTGAAATTTAATTATATTTTCTTTTCTTTTTTAAATTATAAAAAAAAAATCTTTTATTTTATTTTTTATAAAAAAATTGGATAAAGTTTTTACTTTTTATAATAATAATATATCATTTATAAGAAAACAAAATAAAATAAAATCATTTTATTGAAAATTTAGGTTTTTTTAATTTGCTAAATTAATAGATATTGAATTTCTATTTATTATAATTAAAAAAAATATTTATCAACTTCATAATTATTTAATTAGGCGACAAATATTTAATAAATTACCATTTTTATATATTAATTTAAAATGTTTATTTATATATTTTATTTATATAAATATCTTTTTTTATAATCTATTATATATTTTATTAAAGAAATTTTTTAAGCATTTTATATAATAAAATATATATAATATATAATATATATATATATAATATATAATAT
>NW_004087388.1:0-6229 GCF_000220395.1 Ichthyophthirius multifiliis
ATTGTTTTCCAAATATAAAGATCTATTAAATCTATTATTTAGTAATTATGTTATAAACGGTTTAATATAAATAATTTTGGTCGGCCTAATTTCGTCTCAATAAAATATGCATTTTCGTCGACTGCTTCAATCAATTTATCTAGAATTATTTACTTTGTTATATAACCATCTTCATTTAATATACAATAATAGTAATATTTCATTGGATTTTCATTAGTTGGTCTTATTATTATGGCTGATTCTTCAGAAATGTTGTACCAATATAGATATATTTATAATGGATATTAGAATGTATTTATTTTATGGATTATAGTAACAAAAAAATAAATTATAAAATTAATTTTTTACTTTTCATTTTTGTTTTTTATTTAGTTTATTGTTTTAAATATTTTGTTCTTTCTTTTTTCTATGTTTTATTTTATGGAATTTATTTGTTTTTTTATATAATTTATTATTAAAAAATAATTTTAAAAAATATTAATTTATTATTATTATAATCTAATTTTTTATTTTATTATAATATCGATTGTAATTTTTAATATTATATTAATATATAAGGTTTTTAAAATAATAATATAAAATTAAAATCTATATTAAATTTTAATTTTTAATAAAAACTAATAATATATTTCTTAATATTAATTTTATATGATAGTAATTTATATAATTATTGAGCATATTTTAATATAATGAAAAAAAAAAATTAACATAAATTATTAATTATAATCTTCTAAATAAATTAATTTGATTTATAAAAAATACAATAAAATATATTAAATTTTTTTTTATTTATATTATTTCAAACCTTATGTATTAATTAAAAACTTACAATTAATTATAAAATATTAATAAGATTAATACTAATTTTATTTAATAATTTTTTGTATAATATAATTTAAAATACATTTAATAAAAAAATTATAATATAAATATTTTTTTTATCAGAAATAAAAAATTTCAAAATTTTTATTAATATAGAAATAAATCTTTTATAACTTTTTTTTTTTTTCTTATTTATATTAATATATTTTTATTTTAATTTAGTCTATAAATAGGAAAATATTATAGACACAAAAAGCTTTAAAATTTTTTATAAAAGAAATATATTTAGTTTCGAATATTATTTTGGATTTTTTGTTCTAAGTAAATTAAAAAGAATAATTATAAATTAGTCAATAAAATTGGAATTTAATAAAAATAATAAATTGCTTAAATTTGTTTATTGAAATAATTATGTATTATTAGATTATCTAAGTTATATCTACAAAAAAATTAAGAAAATAAATAAGAAGATAAAGTCTTGGAAATAATATTATAGATTTTAAATATGAAGTAAATAATTTTAAATTTTATAAATAATATATTATTTTTATATATGATTATAATTTTAATATGACAAATAAATTAAAATTAAATAAGAGAAAAATAATATATTTAAATTATAAAAAAAATATAAAATAATAAAATAAAATTATAAAAAAAGTAGAAAAATTAATTATATATTTATTATAGAATATATTATGATAAATATAAAATAAAAATTATTTTTAATAAATAAATAAATATAATATGTATTATATTAATATTATTTAGATAAAAAAAATATTTTATTTATATAAAATAAAAAGTTATAATATTTATAATAATTAATAATTATTTATATACCATTTTATATATACATATTATATAGTATAAATTATTTATATAGAAAATATTTCCTTAATAAATATATAATTTATAATAAAATCTGATTATAAGGATTTTATATATAATTTTCTAAAAAAACAAATACTTAGTCTTAAAAAATTTACTTTTTCTTATTTTTCAGGTTAAATATTAGTTAATAATATATAAAAGTTTATTTTAAATATTATTTCATTTGCCAATTAAACTAAATAAATATAAAACAAATATTTACATATAAATTAAATCTGGTACTAAAACTAATTCTTAGTTGATAAAATATGAAAATTTTCTTCTCTGGAAGTTTATAAAAAATACAAGAAGAAATTAAAGAAATATAATAAATAATTTAACTTATTTTACATTTATTAAAAAAAAAATCTAAATAATATAAATTTTACTCAAAATTAAAAAATTATAAAAAATACATTTTTTGAATTGATTGTACATTATTAACTAAAAATCAGCTTAACCCTATTGGTTTATATTTAAATTTTATGATCATTTAACTATGTTAAGTTTTTCTGTTAATAAAAAAAGGTTTTTATTTAGCATTCTTTTAACATTAGTGAGTCGTTTAATTGATTAAAAAGCCTTCTGGACATTATCTAAGGCAATAGTTTAATTCATATAAGTAAACATTATATATAATATTATTCATTTTTTAAAAAAGGTTAAATATAAAGAATAATAAATTTTTAATTTAAATTTGTTTAAAAAAGGCTATTAATTATTTTCTAAAAAAATATAACAAGAAATATCGTGAAAAATGTATTTTTATATTCTTAAAAAACACGAAAAAGCTTACACATGACTTTATTTTAATCAAAGATTATTTTTTTTAATAAAAAAACTATTTTTATAAACATGAAAATAATTCAATATCGTTTTTTAGCGCTAATAACAAAAGTTATTTTGATTAAAAACGTAATTTGAATATACGATGCATTATTTATATGAAATGTCATATAAAAGAAAGTCCTAAAAAACTCAAAAAGTAAAAAAGACAGTTTAATAATTATTTATTATACTATAAAATATCTAAAAGGTTTAGTGGTAATTCAGAGAAAAATAATGCAATTTAAATTATATATTGAGTTTTTTTTTAATTGTATTAATTAATGTTGTTTTTATTCTAATTCGAAACTTATAATCACTTAATAATATGAAGTTCTTTTATTTGTTATGCTTATGTATAAATTTGATCTTGATTTAAAATTAGAGGAATATGTTAAAGTGTTCGTCTGATTTAAATAATAATAAAGAGTAATTTTTTTAATATTACCTGATTTTTATATCGGATAAAAATATATGGAAGCTTTTACTGATTTATTAAAAATTTATTAAATAAAACTGAATATGTATACTTTTTGTTCAAATATTTTTATATATCCTATTTCTATACATTGTTTTATTTTTTAATAGAATATAGATTTAATAATCTCATTTAATTTTAAATAAAAGCATATAAATTTATATCTGATGGATATATTTTACTATTATTATATAAATTATTAATTATTTAAAAAGAAATTTAAAAATAATTTATAGTTTATTAAATAAATAAATTTAAAAATATATTAAATAAAATTATTTTAAAAATTAAATTCTTTATGTGAATAATTATTTTAAAAAAATTTTAAAAATTTAATAAAATTTAAATAAAGTATTTTTTATTTTTTTTAATAATTATATAAAATAATTAAACTTTGTTAATAAAATACTTTTAATATTACACAATTTATAAATATTTATAAAGTAAAAAATAAAAATATTATATTTTAATTAATATAAATTTTTAATATTTTAAATATAAAGTATATTATATATATATATATATATATATATATATATATATATATATATATATTATATATTTATAAATTTCAATTTTTTTTTTATTTATATTTGTTTTTATAATTTTATATTTTTATTTTAAAATATTTAATAATATTTAAATTTGATTATTTTTTAAAATATTTATTTTTACATTAATATATTTATATTTATAATTATTTTTATTTTAAATTTATTTAATAAATATTTTTTTTTATTTTTTTTTACATTATTTTATATAATATTTTTTAAAAAATTTATTATTTTATATATAATTATTTAAATTATTAATAACATTTTCTTTACATATTTTATTTTTATAAATTTTTAATTTATTTATTTTTTAATTTTTTTATATAAACCATATTTTTTTTTCAAATTTTTTTAAATTCTTAATAATTATTACTATAATTGTAAAATTACTATAAAAATTTAGATGTATATTTTTTTTTTGAATTAAACAATATTATTGAATCTTATTTCTAATAAAAAACAAAAACTATATATAGAAGCTTTATATATAATAATATTAGGACAAAAAGTACACATATATTTTTATTTAATATATTTTTATATAATCAGTAAAACCTCCCAAAAAAATGTTTCTCCAATATAAAAATTAGCTTATATAAAAATTTGGACTCTTATTTATTATGCAAATCATACGAACACTTAATCATGTTTCTCTATTTTTAAAGCAAGATTAAATTCATATATAAACATCATAATAAAAGAACCTCACCTTATTGAGAGATTTTAAGTTTTGAATTAAAATTAAAAAACAATAATTAATACAATTAAAAATAATACAACCTAAAATAATTTTTGTTTTATATGTAAAAAAATAACAGTTAGTATATTTTATTTTTTCTCCAAATTACAACTAAACCTTCTAATTATTTTATTTTGTATTATAATGAGTTATTATTACATCTTCATACTTATTCTTTGAGTTGTTTGGGACTTTCTTTTGTAAGATATCTGAAATGTGTCAATTATATGAGATTTCATATAAATAATGCAAAGTATATTCAAATTATGTTTGTATTCAATGTAATTTTTATTATTGGTACTATAAAACAATAATGGATTATTTACATATTTATAAAAATTTAGTTTTTTTCTTATTAAAAAAATAATATTTGAATAAAATAAAGTCGTGAGAGCTTTTTCGTGTTTTTTAATTCTGTTTCACAAAATTTCTTGTTTTATTTTTTTAGAAAATAATTAATAGGCTTTATTAACAAATTTAAATTAAAAATTTATTGTTCTTTAAATTTTACCTTTTTTAAGAAAAATTAATAATCTTATATATAATGTTTACTTATATGAATTAAACTCCTTGCCTCAGATAATGTCGAGAAGGCTTTTTAATCAATCAAATAACTCCTTAATTTTAAGAGAATACTTAATAAAAACCTTTTTTGATTAACATAAAGTAAGGAAAAACTTAATATAGTCAACTAACAATAAAATTTTAATATAAACCATCAGAATTAAGCTGATTTTTAGTTAATAATGTGTAATAAATTTAAAAAAAGAATTTTTATATTTTTTTTTTTAATTTTGAGTAAATTTAAATTATTTAGATCTTTTTGTTTTATTAACATATGAACCTGAAAAATACGAAATTGTAAATTTTTTAATATATATTTTTTTCTTTTAGAAAATTATATATAAAATCTTTATTATCAAATTTTATTATGAATTTATTAAGAAAACATTTTCTATTTCAAAAATTTATACTATATAGTTTATACTTTAATATTGGTATATAAATATTTTATAAATATAATATTTTTATAAATAGTAATTAGTACTTTTTTGATATATATAAATTAAATAACTTTTTTATATGTAATAATAATATATTTATATTTTTAAAAAAAATTAATTTATATTTATTTAAAAATATTATTGTATAATATTTTTAATTAAATGTATTTTTTATAATATATATTTTAAATTTTCTTTTTTTATTATATTTTATTAAAATTTTACATATTATTTTAATTTTTTATAAATGTTTATCTTTCTAATTAAATTTTAATAATTATTTTTATATTGAACTAATACTTTTTATAAAAATAATTATAAGTAAATACATTTCCTATTTTCATATTTAAAATTTATCCTTATAATTTAATTTCTAAGCCCTTGTCTTCTTAGTTATTTTCTTAATCTCCTTTTAGATATAACTTAGATAATTCAATAATACTTCATTTTTCTAATAAATAAATTTAATTTTTTTTATTTAATATCAATTATTTATGGTTCATATTTAATTATTCTTCATAATTTGCTAAAAAAAAAAAAATAATATTACCTAATTAAATTTATTTCATAATAATTTTAAGGCTTTTTTGAATTAATTGTATATACTAAATTAAAATAAAATAAATTATATAATAATTTAATATTATAAAAAAAAAATGAAATAAATAAATTATTTTAATATTTATATAAATTATGGTATTTTTAATTTTAAGATAAATAAATAAATATATATATATATATATATATATATATATTATTATTTTTATATTATATAGTAATTATTTTATATATTATTATAATTATTAATATTATATTATTTAATCTATTTTATTAATAGTATATAAATTTTAAAATAATAATAATCAAATAAATAATATTTAATATATTATACTTTATTTTTATTATATTAATTAATATATTTATTGGTTAAAAT
>NW_004087386.1:0-12846 GCF_000220395.1 Ichthyophthirius multifiliis
AATAATTATATATTAGTATACTATATATATATATATATATATATATATATATATAACCAAAATAATATTTGTTAAAATTCATATATAAATTACTAAATATATTTAAGATATTTTATAAACTCTATTTTAGTGAAAATATATAAAAAAGTTTTCAATTAAAATGATTTAATAGATGCAAATAATTATTTAACCATTTATATAAAATTATTATTATTAGTTTAAGATATTAAATATAAGTTTTTTTATATAAAATAAGACTTTTAAAAACCTTTACAAAAATATATAAATAAGTTAAATTAAAAAATAAAAATTAGATATACTTAAATAATAAAGTACAATAATATATATTCTGTTTTCATATATAAACTCGTTTTAATAAAAAAAACTATTTAAATTTTGTTGTTTATATAAATATACATATTATAACATTATTTAAAATTTGATATATATATGTATATAAAGTACAAATTTTTTGTTGATATATATATATTATCTTTTTACCTTAATATTAAATTAATATTATATAATATAAAGTGCATTATATATGATTTAATCATTTATTATTTTAGTTTTTATTTAAGAAATAAACTAGAGTTAATATACTATATATAAATTTATTAAATTAAATATAAATATAAGAGATTTTGAATATAAAATAACACTAAAAATGTTAATTATATAATTATTTTAAAATAAAAATTATACATTATATATTTTTTTGTTCAATAATATTTAGTAATTACGTTATTTAAAAAACAAAACAAAAATTATTAAAAATATTGATTAAATATATAAATATGAAAAAACAAAATATATCTATAAAGTTTAATTCAGATGATACTGAAGGTTCCGATTTATCTTATGAAAGTTCTTTTGATGAAAAAGATGATAATTAAGGAGAATCAGGTAATAGAATGCAACTGAATACATTTTTTATTTTATTTTTTAAACAAAACAAAAAAGGATAAAAAAACATAAATTTATTTAAGGAATAAATGGAAAGATTTTTAATTACACATCCAGAATTATAGGACAATATAAAATACAATAAAAATTTTATGGAATAAAGCGAAGAAGGAAATATAATAAAAAACAATTCGAATAATATGTGGAATAGTATAGCAAATAATTTAATGTAAGAATGTAAAAGGACAAATATGATACCTTCAGTTGAAAATTTTTCATAAAGATTAAATTTATTTAGGAGAAAAATAGAAAAACCAGATGCAATAGAATTAATTTTATAAAATAAAGATTAACTTTTAAAATAAATTAGTAAAGAAGAAGAACGGAAGGCTAAAATTTAAAATAAAATACACGAAACAATAGAGGCTAAATTAAGAAAATAATAAGGAGATGTTAAATATTTTTCTTAATTGAAAAAAAACTAATTTGATTCTAGAATGAAAAAAGAAGAGGCTAAAGTTAGGTAAACAGAAAATATTATTAGTAATAAAATCAATAACAATAATTAGTAACAATAACAATAACAATAACAATAACAATAATAATAATAATAATAATAATAATAATAATTATAATAATAATAAAAAGATAAATTAGATTAAAAATAAAAATAATTAAAAATAAAGAGATTCAGTAAGTGTAGAATAAAATTTATAAGCAATTTATTTAAATGAAAAAAAAAATTCCTAAGTATGTTTTTCTTTACCTCACGGAGAAATTTAATAACATCTAAATTTACAATAATAAGCCAATAACAATAATAAGAAATAAAACCCAATAATTAAAAACAATGAAAAATTTATTTAAAATAGTTTAAGTAAATAACAAATACAAAACAAGACATTTAAAGCGCGTCCTGTTTTAGCTGCATTCGAATTTAAGAAATAAGAATTAAAAAAAAGCTAATAAAGTGAAACTGAAATCGATATTCCTTTAGACATAGAATTTAAGACAGCAAAAGGGGAACAGCTTTATAAAGAAGTTAAAAAAATGAATGATGAGGAAGCTATTAAAAGACATATTATTAAAACTCTTATTTAAGTAAGATAATAGGCTGATGATGAATTTAAATAAAAGCCTTCCCTTTTAAGTTAAGGACAGAAATACTATTCGGAAGAAAGCAAGGAATTCTAACTTTTATCACCTAATTTTTTAGCCAAAAAAAAAATGCAGGAAATGAAAGATTAAGGAATTATTAATGAAAATTATTTCGAATATAGAGCTAATTTGGAAGAAGGAAATATTTATCTTTTAACCAAAGTCAACAAAATTTTGAAAGGAAATATACTTAAAAAATGGAAAAGTATTTAAGATTCTAAGTTTTGAATATTTGTTAACTATATATATATATATATATATATATATATTTTATTGTTTATTATTAAAAATATGTTTTTTTATTATTTTTTAATACATAATAGTAAGTAAAGTATTTATTAGTTATAAATATATATATATATTAGTATGGAAAATATATTATTTATAAACAAATAAATACTATTTAATATTTTTCTTTTATCAAAATAATAATTTTTTTGTCCTTTTTTCAATTAAATACGCTAAATAACTTCTTAATAGTAATCTAATAATGAAAATTGATTAAATTAATTGCCAAATATCATAAATTTAACAATTATAACACCTGATTATATAAAATAAATCACTATTTTGGCCAAATGAATAAATAATTTAAGAACAAAAATTCACAATAATCTTTAGATAAAAACAAAAAAAACAAAATATTTTTGATATCAATTCCCTATTTATAAAAAAATATATAATATTTTTTACCTTTAGAAAAGAATTTTTACATTATTAATAACCATAAATATAATAGGATAATATAAAATTATATTTAATATAAAAATAATATATATCTGATAGTTTTTATATATTAGTATATGTCCTGTATATAATTGTAAAAAAAAAAATATGATATAAATAGATTATTAGATTTCAGAACTTTAGACAATACTTTTTCAAAAAATGTATAAATTTAATATTTTAAATAAAAATTTAAAAGGGTGGATTAAATAAATCTTAAGAAAAAATTTTATTTTGATTTAAATATTTTAAAAGTATTTTAAATAATAAAAAAAAAAGAAAAATATATCCTAAATATGAATTAAAATATATAATAATTAAAATAAAAACTATATATATATATATATATATATATATATATATATATATATATAAATTTATATATTAATTTTTATTTTTATTTTTTACAAAATTAAAATAAAGATTATATATTTAATTATAATTATGAAATATCAATAACTGTACATATGATTGTTTAATATAATTAATAAGCTTTTAATATATATTTTAAAAATCTCACAATTTATATATTGTATTTTAAATATATAAAAAAATTATATTATTTCTTAAAAAATAAATAAAAATTAAAAATTATTTATTATCTATTCGTTAAAATAATTAAATTTTTAATTAATTTTTCTATATTCAATATATAATTTTATTAAAAAAATGTCTCATATTCATTATTATTCAATAGATTTTTCAACTTCTCAAAGTGCAGCAAGCTAGAAATTTTTTACTGCTTAAAATAAATCTTTTTTAATAAAAAGTTAATGCGGTAGTCCTAAATCTCATGAAAGTCCTTAAAAGAAGTTACTAATATAAAATGGATAAAAAATTTAGTAATAAGTAATATAAGGTAAAACAAAAATAATTCTATTTTTGTTAAAATAATAAAATTAGGATATTAACATATTATGGTACCTACTGCGATTCTTTAAAATTAATATAAATTATATAATAATGATTCTCTTTAAGATGATACCTTACAAAACGAACTAGATTAATATAAATAGAAATGTTAATAATAAGTATATTTATTAAATTCAATAATTAATTTATGTATTAAAAAAAAGGTTATCTTAATTGATTTATATAAAACAAAGTAGTTAAACTTTGATCAATAAAATACTCAAATTTAAAAATATATAAATGAGAATTCGACTCTTAAAAAAATGCTTTAGGAACAATAAATGTAAATTTAAATATTTAAAAATAAAATAGATTAATTATAATTGGATGAAATGAAAGAAAATGAATACAAAAATAATAATTTTGAATAAAAGACTATATAATTAAACGAATAACTCGAAGAAAAGCGAAACACAATTGAAAATTTAGAAGACTAAATAAAACAACTTAAAAATTAAATAAACGACAATGTATTTTTTTATATATATATTTTCATCCTAAAAATAAATATAATAAAATGCAATATATATATTTATATATATATATATATATATATATATATATATATATATATATATATTTATATAGTAATAATAATCAGATATGTAAAATTCTTAAATAAAACAACTATAAAGCGAAAATAAAAAAAATCTAGAAAAATTCGAAATCGAAAAATTAAAACTTTAAAACGAAATTTAAGAAATTTATTAATAAAAAAGCCAAAAACTCCAAAATGAAAATAACAAATTAAAACTAGAACTTGAAAATTGTCAAAAATAGCTTTTTTAAAAGCAAACAAATTTCAATTCTTAACTAGAAAACTTTCAATAAGAAGTGCAATCTTAATTTTAGAAATTTAAAATACAAAATGAATAATTATCATAATAAAATCAAAACTTAATATAATAAAATTAATAACAAAAATCATAAAATTAATTAAATATAGACGATTTATTAAACTAAATACATAAACTTAAATAAAGCTTATAGTATGTCATTTCAGAAAACGAAAAGCTGATTGAAGCAAATAATATTTAGAATTAAGATTTAGAAGATTTAAGGTATAAATATTCCTAAATGATAGAAAAAGAAAAAGAAAACAATAAAACATTATCCCGAATAGTACTTTTAAGTATAGAAAACGAATAAATAAGAAAGCAATTAAATGAAAATATAAAATGATAGAATTCTATTTTTTGTTATAAAGATTAAATTAAAGATATATGTATTTTTAAAGATTTTTTATAAATTATTTATCAATATATATATATATATATATATTTATTTAAATTAAAATAAAAAACATTAAAAATTAGATATAAATATTTTTTTGTATATATAAATATAAAAAAGTAAAAAAATACATGAAATTAATACGATAATTTTCTAAACTATCCAAAAAGGACAATATAAATGTAGAATTTCCATTTTAGGAAAGATTTGTAATTGAAAAAAAGTATTTATTACCTATTCCAGTAAAAAAATGCTTAAGTCCATATTTAGCATTTAACCACTCTATATTAAGTGTTTTAAAAGATAATCTAGAAGGGGGTAGAACATCCTTAATAATAAAAAAATTGAGTAATGTATGGTTAGATTGTGATATAATGTTAGACAATAAAGTAGAGGCAATTAAATAGCATTATTTATTATATGATTCATATATGAGAGAATATATTAATTATTTATAAAAATATACACCATATAAATATCCTTTAAAACCTTACTAAAATTTCTAAAAACTAAATTTTAATAAAGTCAGTAAAGAATTAAATACACATGATTTCGGAATTATAATATTACATATAACTAATAATTGGTATAAATTAACAAAAAAAGAATAAAAATATTACTATGATATATATGAGAGCTAAAAACAAGAAGTTCTGAAAAAAGTATAAATGTTTAATGATATTTATCAAATTCCGATTTTAAAGAAGAATGATTTTGTGTTAAAAAAAGGGAAAAAACTAGAAATTTAAGAAAAACTTATTAAAAAAGTAGAAGATTTCAAAAATTATTTTGATTTATCAAATTAAGATTACTAAGACATATTAAAATACTATAAAAGATTGAAAAACTAATGAGATATTATATGTATATATATATATATATATATATATATATATATATATATATATATATATATATATATATTTTTATATATATTTTTATATATATTTTTATATATATTTATATTAATTCTTAATATTTAACTTTAATTCGTGTTTATGAGAAAAAAAAATTCTAAATTTTTTACAATAAAGATTATAAAAAATATACAGAATTAATAAAAATTAATATTATAAAAAATAAAAAATAAAATAATATATATTTTTTTTTTTCATGCTACAGTATATTAGCCATTTTAAATTTTTATTTATTCCTTCGCATAACTCATAGCTTCTTTTTCATATAATTTCCAAGTTTTAGTATCACAAAAATTCTATAAGATTTAATATCTGTTTTTATCTTTAGTTTCTTTCATTAAAAAATATAAAATAACAAAGCAAATGCTCGAAACACCACCAAAAACAATAAAACTTCCAAATAATTTAATATCGGCTTTCATAAAAGGGAATACAAATCCAATAAACATAGCTAAAGCCCATCTAATAAAAGTAGATATAGATATACCGGTCACATCTAAAATTTCAGCATTATAAACCCATGTAACAGCTCCTAGACTTAATTACCATCCTTATAAATACTATTAAAAGTATATAATATATTAAAAATATATAATAGATTTAAATATATAAATAAATTTACAATGAAAATAAGTACAATTCCCAAAATTTGTACTGCAACAGATTTTTCGGAAACTTATAAAATACTTAATATATACATTGTTAACTATACTACAAATATTCCTGAAAGCATAAAAGTTCTTCTTCCGATTTTTTAAATAATTTTAATTCCTATTGTAGTAATTAAAGTATTATTTAAACCTAAGAAAATAGTACAAATTCTTGCTGTCATTTCACTTTGTGTGACTTCTTTAAATATTTCGTTCGAATAGAAAAGAATGGCATTAACACCACTTAATTACGTACAAAATTAAATAAGACATCCGATAAAAAATCTTCTTTTATAAGAATATTTATTTCCAAGTTAATACAATTTTTCACGGAAAAACTCTTCTTCACTTTTTAGTTTAAAATCATTTTGATTCGATGCTAGTTATAATTAAACATCCTAATTTGTCTATAAAGATCCTAAAACGCCTTACACTGATTTCATTGCTGAGTTTATTTCATTATTATTATTATTATTATTAGTATTACTATTATGATTTTGGCTTGAACCACATAAATTTTATTTACTTTTTACTTCTTTCTTTTCATTTTATTAAGTATTTACTTTTTCCTCTAATTCTTAAAATACTTCCTTCCATTCATCATTTTCGTAAATCTATTAAAGATATCCTTTAACTTCTTCATATCTGTGTTGTTTCATCATAAATGTAGGAGTCTCAAGTTTATAAATAAAACTTAAAATCGTTAAACGAATTAAACATGTAATAATTGGTATTCCAAGTAATATTCTCCAATATACTTAGTTTGTATAATTTATTTCTTTTAGTATTTCAGGTAAAGGGACTAATAAAGCTGCTAAATAACTACAAAAAGTACCAAAAGTTAGAGCCACCTAGTTTATTCCTCCCGCTTTTCCACTTATTTCTATAGGCGAAAAATCTTTGATATAAACAGGAACAATTGCAGTATTGATACCTATATTTTATTATTATAAAAAAAAAAAAATATATATATATATATTTTTAATTTTATTAATTTAATTTAAATAAATTTAAATTTAAATTTTAAATAATAAAAAATGTAAATTAAAGTAAAAAAATCATATTTAATAAGTTATTTACCAACCACAAATCCACAAATAATCCTACCAATTAATAGATTAGGAACAGTAGTATCAGAAATAAGAATAATAGTGCCAATAATACCTAGTATATCAAAAACAATCATAGATTTTCTAATCCCATTTAAATATGTTATAATTTGTTTACTTATAAGACATCCTATTAAAGCGCCTAAAGGCATAAAAGCCGTAATTATAGATGTATATTATTTATATTAATCTTCTGTCCATTCATTGAGTTCTTAAATAACCCTCTAGGCACTATTATAAACACCTAAATTATACCCGAAATAAAAAGAACCTAAACACGCATTTAGAGTCATACAATAAATTCGCCATTCTTATTTTAGATGATGATGATGCTTTTCGTTTTTGTGGGAATTACTTGCCATATTAGGTTTATCGTAAAGGTGATCTTCGTGTATTGGAAGAGATGCCTTATTACCAGATTAACTAACTGGTCTTACTTAAGTATTATTATCTTATGAACTTTATACTTATTATGCCATTATTTTTTTTTATTTATTTTTTTATATATATTTTTTTGGATTTTCAATTTTTTTTTTTTTTTTAGATATATATATATATTTTATAATTTTTTTGCTTTTTGTTTATAATATTAATTCAAATATTTTTCATTTTTTGTATAAAAATATATCCTTTACTCAATATTATAATTCGTCATTTAATCTAATATTATTTTTTAAATAATACATATATAATATTTTAATTTTAATTCTTATTTATATATCATTTTTAAATAAAAATATAATTTTTATTATATATATAAATAATTGTTTTTTATATCAAAAAATAATATTTTTTTCATATAATGTTTTATTTTGAAGTTTGTAAATATTTTTAATTAAACTCACATAATATTGTAATTTAATATTAATTTATACTTTTTTAAATATATTTTATTAAATGAAGTAATAAATATTATAAAATAATCTATGAGTCAATAACTTTAGTATCAGTGTGAAAATATATAATACTTTTTAAAATTAAAATTATTTAGTATAAAATACATTTTTTTTTTTTTAAAAAAAAATTGAAGCATTAAATTTTATTTATTATAAAAAATTTATATTAATATAAAATATTAATAATTTATAAAAAATAAAGTCACCAATAAATAAA
The DNA here is from genome assembly GCF_000220395.1 of Ichthyophthirius multifiliis. Taxonomy (NCBI): domain Eukaryota; phylum Ciliophora; class Oligohymenophorea; order Hymenostomatida; genus Ichthyophthirius; species Ichthyophthirius multifiliis. The sequence goes on from NW_004087386.1 coordinate 8,725, forward strand.
AACATAAAATAATAAAAAATTAATTAATGCTAAATTCTTAAATAATTTTTAAATTTTTTTATATATTTTTTTAATTTAATAAATATTATTATATTATATTAATTTTTTTAATTTTTATTATTTAAAAAATTATATTTTTACCATATTTAATAATTTTGAAAAGATAGAAATAATCCAAATAATTATATTTGTTTTAATATATAATGATTTTTTAATTTTATTGATTTATAAAAATTGTATAGTGTTTCGGAGATAATATATATTTCTATATATGAAAAATAAAAAAAATATGCCTATAATAATATTAATAATAATTATTTTATTTACATATATTTTATAAAAATATATAAAAAAAAAATAAAATTAAAAATTAAAAATCATCAAATAAAATAAAAATTCGAAAACGAAAAAACTAAAAAAAAAAAAAAAAGAGAAAATTCAATTAAAAATGCAAAAAAGTGAAAAGATAAAATTTCATATTAAATAAAAAATACTAAAAAGAAGTAATTGAAATAAAATTAAAAATAATAATGAAATAAAATATATATAATATAAAAAAGATAAAATTAAATTTCTAAATATAAATAATAATAATTTTATAAATAATAAAAAGAATTATTAATAATAAAGATATTTATTTATAAAAAGATAGTAAAATTTAATTCTAAACAATAAAAAGTATAAAAAAAAATTATTTATAATTATAAATATATATATTTTATATATATATATATTTATATTTATATTTATATCTATACATATTAATATATATATACATAGATTAAATTATTAAAAATCAATACATATTTAATATAATTAATATTACACCTGATATTTTTTATTATAAATTATTATATTTTTTGTTTATATTTATATATATTATTTTATTTCATTCTTTCGATATATTTTTTATTATCAAATTAAAAAAAAATTTTATCTAAAATTATTAAATATTTATATTTTTTCATTTTTTTTTATTTAATCATTTTTATTAATTATATAATTATATTAAAATTAACATGTTTATATTATTAATTGGTATTTTAAAGTAAAATTTCAAATTTTTTAAATTTATTAGTTAAATTTAAAAAAAGGCAAAATAATATATATAATACTCTCATACTAACATATATTAAGGATTTTGTATAAGATCATTTATGGCTTTAAAATTTTTATTTTTAATATTTTATAAATAATATAATTTATTTATAAAAAATTACATATATAATATTTTCTATATTTAATAAGTTTTAGTGTGTAATTTGAAAAATGAGATGTTATATATTAAGATTAGATTTATATTAATTTTAAATATTATAATAGTATAATATTTTTAAAATAATATTCTAGAAAAAATTAATCAAAAAAATAAACACAACATTTAAATAAATTAATAAAATAATATAATAGAAAAAATATATATAAAATGTAATTTGTAATAAAAAAATATTTTTTTAATTCAAATATAAATTTTAGTTAAATATAATAAAAACATATTTATTTTTATAAATTAAAAAAATAAAATATAAGAAATATAAAATTATTATTAAAATTAATTAATGTAATAATAAAGTTACATAATAATTAAAAAAAAAATGTTTAAAAAAAACATTTATAATGATAAAAATAAAAAATAAAAATAAATATGAATGAAAAATTTGAATATAATTAATTTAAATAGTAAAAAAAATATGAAAATTAAATTAAAAAGATATATATTTATTCAAAATATAATGCAAAAAAAATTAAAAGAATATAGTTATTATATATGTAAATATATATTTAAAAATATATTAACAATTATAAAAAATTATATTTAAATAAAAAAATTATAAATAAATAAATATTTATATATATTTATATAATATATTTATATATAATAAATTTAATGTAAACTATTTTTAATTAAGTTTTTTTAATTAAATTAAAAAAATTATATACTTTATTTTTAATATAAAAATATTTTATTTAATATTTAAGATATGATTTATAAAAAAAAAAATGGTAATTTTAAAAAAGATATTATAAAATATGATTGAATAACCTATTAAAATAAATTTTAGAGTAATTTTTATTTTAATAATTTTAATATTAATATAAATTTTTATAATCATAAAAACAATTATATTTATATAAATTATTGATTTATATTAATAATAAAATTTATAACAAATTTATATAAAATAATATAAGATAAAAAATATATCAAATTATATTTTAAAAATATAAATTATTTTAATATATATTTAAATATATATATACATATATACATATATATATTTATATACATATTTTTATATTCATAAATTTATTTTTACTTTTAATTTTTATTATTCATTATGTCAAAACTTCAAATATACTTTATAACAAATATAAAATTTATAATATATGAATTTTAAAATTTTAAATATATTTTTATATTTAATATTTTTTTAACTAACTTATTTATATAATTATATATTTTTTTTTTATATTTCATACAAATAAATAAAATGTATATATAAATATATATATATATATATATATATATTTTTTTTATATATCTATAATTATTTATTCTTTTTAATCCTCTTTTTTTTTAAATCATTAAATTTTCTTAAATAATTATATTTATAGCTTATTTAATTTTTTTATAATAACCTTTATATCTAGAAACAAATAACCAAATTAGTTAAATTACAAAAATAAAAATATAATTATATTATATAAATTATAATAATAATTTATATAATATAATCATAAATAATTGTTTTAAAACAGAAAACAAATATTTTTTAAAATAAAATTTTACCAGATGATTCTCTTTATAAAAATTTTGTATTTTGTTTGTTTTTTTTTCAATAAATTTATGTATATTTTTTAATATTATATTAATAATATTTTATTTATAAATTAAATTTAATGTAAAATATAATAATTTATTATACAAAATAGATAATTTTAAGTATATATTTGAATATACTTAAAATTAATAATAATAAATATATATATATATATATATATATTATATAAATAATATATTCCTTTTTCTATATTTTACTTTCTTTTCTTCTATTTTTACCTTCTAGTAATTATTAAAATAAAATTCTGCATTTCCTTTATTTATTTGATTAGAATTTAAATTATATAAAAGAGCCAAAACGAATACTTTATAAACCAAAAAATAGCCGAAACTGCTAAAACAACTATTCTTATAAAAGTTTAATTACCTTAATCATCACTAGTGTTATCTGAAGCCCATTATTTGAAAAAAATAATCATCCATGTAATATCTATGATAGCCGAAACTAAAACAATCCCAAGAAATTATTAAACAATATTATTATTTTAACTATCCTATGTAAGCTTCTTTTAATATAAACTTGTTAAGAAAAAAATTCCAATAGTAACATCTAAAAAAGCACTTTTTTTAACGCATAAAAATATTCCCAAAATCACATAAAAAATAAAATTTGTCCTATTTTTACACTTATACTATTAAAATCGCACTCTTAATTTTATACTAAAGTATTAATTTAAGTCTAAGGACGATTTTATGTATTTTTTGCCATATAATCAACAGGATGTGGTGCTTAAATATTATGATTGTAACCATTTTTTTAAATAACAGGCATATTTTATAAATAATTACCCTATTAAATAACTGGTTATTGCTAAAGATCTTATTAATAGGAATTATTATGAGATTATTATATAAAATTTTATTAATAATTCTAAAAAGGTAGTTAAAGTCCCCTCAATTATTCTTCAAATGATTATTTTTCTTATAATAAGATAGATAAATTATCTTTAACTCTTTCTAAATCAATTAAAGCTTCTTAAGAGTTAAATAATTCTATTTTTCCAGTTAATTCTATAGTAAAATTTTCGGTTATTTATTAATCTGATTATAAAAAAACATTTCTGGTTTAAATTGAGTCAATATCAAATAAATAAAATGGTATTTAAACTATACCAATTAATTAAAAATTTTCTTCGATTTCAATTAATATTATTTCATCTAATTTTATATTGAACTATAAATAAATGTAAAAATAAATATATATAAATATAAATAAAAATATATATATATATATATTTTATATATATATATATATATATATATATATTATTATTATTTAT
>NW_004087384.1:0-9829 GCF_000220395.1 Ichthyophthirius multifiliis
AATATACATATATTTTTTTATTTATATAAATATATATAGGTTTTCTTTTATTATTATAATTTCATTTGCATGGCCATTATATATAATTATTATTTTTTTAATTATAATAATAATTATTTTTATTATTATTATTATTATCATTGTTATTATTATTATTATTATTATTGTTATCTATATTATATTTTTATTTTTATTATATATTTTATTAATATTTTTTTTTTCTATTTAATTTTATTTAAAGTTTGAATTAAATGATAAAGTATTAAAATTTTCCAATATCTATTTGAAATTGCCACTTAAACTAAAACTATTTTTTTTAGAACAATTATGTGAACTAATAATATTTTATGACTTCTACACTGTTTTATTATTAATACTGTTATTTTTTTCAAAAATATTATTTACTACTTCCTTATATCTATTATCTTAAAACGAGTTTTATTAATTACTTTAAATTTAACTTTTTTTTTCTCAAAACTTTCATCTGTAACAATATTTATTGAATTAAAATATTTCCTTTAATTAGTAATATATTTTTTCGGTATTTAGACTTTAATTCTGGGAAGTTTTCCATGTTTTTATATATCCAAATCTTTAAAAACTGTCTAAAAATCTTTATAATTGACATATTATTCCTAAACTTTAATTTTCTCAGTCTAAAATTAATTCAAGTAAGGATTATATATCCTTTATTTTTAACGAATAATCTTTAAATAAACATTTGGATTATCAAAAACATCTTCTATATTATCAAATTACCAATCTAATTTCTTTTAAATTTTTTTTTTTTTTTTTTTTATTTTATTTATTTACTTTACAAAATTCTTAAAGAAAAAATTTCGATTTTTTACTTAAAACATGATTAGATCCTAAATTATCTATAGAATTAATATATGAATTAAAATAAGCCAAAAATGCCTATTCTATATCATTAAAAATTTCATATTAAATTCCTATATTATGAAAACAAATTGTCAAGTTTTATATTGTATATAGAAATAATTTTGAATTTTTATTAATTTTTTCAGATTCTAAAAATATTTATTAATAATTAACAACTGATTATTTTAAAAATTTTAAGCTTTTTTAATGACTATTTTATAATATATTTAAATATAATATATATTTTTAATAATACTCTCCAATTTTAGATAATAAAGACCCAATATTCATATTAGTAATTCCTAATAATGTAAAAGAAGTTATAGACTAACATTCCTATAAAGCCTATTCTAGTACTTATAAAGCACTATTATTATCTTCTATACATCTAAAATAATGCCCAATAAAATTTAAGCATGTAATTCTTATTAAAGGAAACTAAGGATATTTATGAGGTTGAGTTAAATCATCAATAAACATTAATAATTCAATGGATTTTTCGAGATCTTTGTTATCGAAATAATTTTTAATTAAATTAAATAATTTTTAAATGTTTTATCTAAAAAAAATATCAAAGTACTTTTATTAGTATTCTTTTTGAATTTATTCAATAACTAATAAATATATAAAAAAAAAATATATAAATAGATATAAAAATAAATATATATAAATAGAAATATATATATATATATATATATATATTTTTATATTCATTTTTATATATTACTCTAATTTATTTAATTTATTGATTAAGTTATTATATTATTTTCTATTTATTTTATGCAATTATCAAATAAAAATATATATTTCTGAAACAAATTTTATATTTTTTCTTATAATTAAATATTTTATTCTTCTTCTTCTAAAAATTAAAATTCGAAAAAATTATTTTATTTCATTTTTTATTTTATTTTAATAAAAATAATAATAATAAAAAATTATTCAATAAAATAATAAAAAAATACTTATTATTTTATTAATATATTTTTTTCATTATTAACTAAAAAAAAAGGTTAAAATAATTGGAATATTATATTACAATAAATAAATGTAAATTTATTTATATAAACAAAATTTTTACTTTTATTATTATTATTATATTTAATAAACCAAAATTTAACCAAACATCATTATTTGTGATTAAATAACTATACTTAAAATCTTTTAGATTGAAATATAAAGGAAAAATATAATTTAAAAGCCAATATTTAATAAAATTACTTTATTATTTATGTTTATTAATTCAATAAGGTTTAAAAAAACGAATTAATATTAGATTTTAATTATAAAAATTTAATATATATATTTTTTTAAAAAGAAATAAAAAAAAAAATAATTAAAAAAAACATAAGATAAATTAATAAAAAAAATTAATTCTCTAATTTATAATTTAAAAGAAAGGGCAAACTTTATAAATTTAAATTGTGAAATTAAAAGATAATTATAACAAAAATAGTATAAAAATATAAAATTAAACTAATTTTATATGCAAAGAGATAAAATTAATTAAGTAAAGATATTTAAATATATATTACTGGATATATAGTTAAAAGATATAAAAAAAATATTATTATTTTTTTAAAAAGAAATTGAAAATAAAAAAAGAAAAAGGTTACTAAAATTTAGTTTTATTTATATATAAAATGAACTTTTAATATAACTAAATTTATAAAAAAAAAAAAAAAATTAGCAAAAATTTGATTTAAAAAAAAATGAAAGAAAATAATTTATAATATAAATAAAAAATTATTTAAATAAAATAAAATAAAAATAAATAAATATATAAATAAATTGATTATTTAAAATATTGTAATATTTATATATATTTATATATTTATATATTTATATATTTATATATTTATTTATATATTTATATATTTATATATTTATATTTTTTTTATTTATATATTCATTTCATTTTTTTTAATAAAAATTATATCTTTTTTTTTAATTTTTAATTTCTATATAACATTATATTATTTTTTTATTTTTGATAATAAATATTTTTATTATATTTTTTTTTTCTTTATTATATCTTTTATTTTATTATTATTATATAAAAAGAATTTTGAAATTTTTAATTTAATATTTAACATTTTTAAAATAAATTTTTTTCATTATATTTATTTATATATTCACTTGAAAAATACTCATTTTTTTGGTAAAGGAATATTAATATTGCAATCATTTCCAAAGTAATTTTTAGCACAATAACATTTATTATTAATACAATATCCATTTGAATTACAGAAATTAGGACAAAATTTTTTAAACCCACAAAATTAGGTTATATTATCAGGACATATTAATTCTCCACTATATCCCTTAACCTTCAATCTTTACAAATTTTATGTACATGTGACTTTAGTTTTTCCAACCTAAATAGTCACTTATTATCCGTTAGATTTACATTCATATTAATAACATTCTCCTGTTATAATTATTTTTTATTATTAGCTTTTTTCCTTTAATATAGAATTGTTAAAACATCTGGAATTAATTCCAAATTGAACGCCCAACTTTTCCTGATTATCTTTGGTATTGCGATCACTTTTAATATTCCAGCATTTCGAATCTTCGTAAATTTCAAATGTATTGCAATTATGTTCATTATATTAACCTTTAGAACATTCTGAAGCTCCAAGATGATAATAATCACATAATTCATCATCGATTTCAGGTTCACAATATTCTCTTCTGTTAGAATCACATTAACCAGTGATGTGTTGACAACCTACTCCTTATCCATAGAATATTTTTTCTACCATAGATTCATTTATTTCATCATAGAAACCTGTGTCTCTCAAAAGATTCGCTGTAAAACCACTATAATAGGCTTAAGTATTTGATACAGATGCATTCATATATTCGTTTTCGATGACTGTGCTTTTCCAATGAGTATTTATAGAACCTTCAGCTCCTATATTTTCAAGAGGCATGCCATCTAAAGTAGGACAATTAAAATATTATCGAGCAAACTCCAAAACTTTAGGTGTTCTAATAAATATAGTATCCAATCCCCTTAATTTTCTTTTGAAAAAAGGGTTAATATGATGAGTTTTATCAGTAGTCACCCATTTTGTTATATCTGTATAGCTAAAACCCAAATATGAGTTATTTCATGGATAACTATTTCCATTAAATTATTGAATTCAATTGTATCATCCCATTTTATGCCTTATAATTTGCTTAAATTAAAGTTAACATCGCCATGAGTAGGTCCTAGAATGTCCAAAAATTAACACCAACCAGCATTTGCTAAATATTCTTTTGTTGGATCATATAGAAATTGTACATATATATGTAAATCAGAGTCTTTTCCCTTTGTCATTTTGAGGAATTTTAATACCTCCACATTTTTAATAACTGGTAGATTTATATCTCATATTTTATTCGGATTTAGGAACTATTTTTATTAAACGATTAAAATAGTCAATTGCTAATTTTAAAGCTTTCTCGCAGATAGAGAATAACAGCTTTTACTACTCTTAAGTAGAACCTTTATTAGTTGATAGATTTTATTTAGGCATATCGTAGCTTATTACCATATTACGGGTTTTTTTTTTTTGTAAGTTACGAACATCTAAAAATTCATCATCAGGGGGAATTGAGTGGTATTATGAGACTTTTTTCAGTTTATCATGATAGCATTAGTGTTAAAGAGCATTTAAAAAGAAAATAAAAGTGAATAAAAATAGGGTTAATAAAAATATTTGCATTTTTTATAAAAAAATTATTATTATTATTATTATATTTGGATTTTATATAGTGTATTTATATATAGTTATTTTTTTATTTGATGCTAAAAAATGGATTAAATGAATAATTTTATTTAATTTAAATATTTATTTAATAAAAAAATGAATTTATTAAATACAAATATAGATAAATAGTAATTTAAAAATGAAAAAATAAAAAATAGATAAAATAAAATTTAAAAAATAAAAAAATATAATTATATATAAAGTAATTTTTTTAATTATTAAATATAAATGAAAAAAATTTGTAAATTATTTATTAAAAGATAATAATTTTATATATATTTTATTAAATCTTATAAATTAAAAAATATGGTTAAAAAATTATTTGTAAGATAAATATATTTGATATATTTATATATTAAAAAATTATAAAATATAAATAAAAAGATAGTCAATATATAAATTATAATATAGATATTTAATAATATTTAAATAGAAATTATATATAAAAATGTAAAAGAAATTATATTAAGAAATACATTAAAATTATATATATATATATATATATATATATATTATATATATATATATAAATATTTATATATTTATATATTTATTTTTTAACTACTTTTACATTTGCCTTAACTTATAAAATATTTATATTTTTTGTAAATTTTTATATTTTAACTAATTATAATATTAATATTAATTTTTTTTGTTGGTCTATTTCTACTTAAAACCTCACAAATTATTTCTTAAATTATAATTTTTTTATCTTTAATAATTTTAGTTTATGTTTTAAATTTTTTTTAATTTTATAAAATCTTTTGTTTTTAAAAATAAAAAAAAAATTATATAAGTTATAATTCATATTTATATATATATATATATATATATATATATATATATATATATATATATATATATTATAAAAAATAATTTTTTTAATATAATATTTTTTAATAATATTTTTTTTAAATTTAATATAATAAATTATTTTTAACTTTATATTATTTAATATTTAAGTAATTCCTACTTTTTTTTTTTAAATAATTTTTTTTTTTTTTAATTATTATATATTATAGTAAATATATTTAATTATATTTATGTTTGTTTGAATTAAAATATTTTTATTAAAACTAAAAAATTAAAATTTATAAAACATTTTAAATTTAATATTAATTTAATAATAATTCTTTTATTACAATGTAATATATTATATTTCTTAAAATTTATTAAAATAAAATTTATTTTATTAAATAAATTTAATTAAATTATTTTTATTTAATATATAATATTTTTTATCAAAATTATCTATTTTTTTATATTATTTATATTATTTAATTTATTAATTATAATTTAAAAATATAATAAATAATTATTTTAATTTAAATTAATCTAAAAATAAAAATTTATTAAAAATATATATTATTTAATATAATATAAATAAAAAATAAATTATATAAAATGAATAAATATATAATACTATTATTTTTTATAAAATATATTTTCGGTTTAAAAGCACTTGAACACTAATGTATCCATGATGAAATGTATTAAAGCTACTAATAAGAATCATTCCCCTCTGATGATTAAATTTCAGATAGCCGTAATTTACAAAATAAAAAAGCCCGTAATATGGTTATAACTTACGATATGTCTTATTTCTAAAGATTAGCTTAAAATTAATAAAATAAATAGTTAATCGATATTTGTGAGAAAGCTATAAAATTAGCAAATAGTTATTTTTCTCAATTAATAAAAATAATCCCAAAATCTGAATTGGATATGAGATATAAACCTACTAGTTTTACAAAATGTGGAGAATTCGAAATTCCTTAAAAAGACAAAGTTAAGGGAAAAGAATCTGATTTACATATATATGTATAATATAAAAATGAACCATAATAATCGTATATGGCCTATGCTAATAGGTGTTAATTTATTGAACGTCTAGGACCTACACATGGTTAAGTTACTTTCAATTTTAGCAAATTAGAAACTAAAGATTTGAATGATCCAATTTAATTTAAAGATTTAATGTAAATTGTTATCCATGAAATGACTCATATTTTGGGCTTTAGTTATGCAGATATACCAAAATGGGTAAATTCTGAAAAAAATCATCATACTGAACCGACTATTTAATAAAAATTAAGGGGAATTGATACTTTATTTCTCAAAACTCCTCACGTTTTATAGTTTGCTCGAAGATATTTTAATTGTCCTACCTTAGTTGGTATGCCTCTTGAAAATTTAGGAGAAAATTCTTCTAAAAATTCTCATTGGAAAACCACAGTCATCGAAAACGAATACATGAATGCATCTGTATCAACTACTTAGGCATATTTTAGTGGTTTTACAGCCAATCTTTTAAGAGACACAGGTTTCTATGCGGAAATAAAAGAATCTATGGAGGAATAAATATACTACGGGAAAGGAGCAGGCTGTCAACACGTCACTGGTTAATGTGATTCAAATAAAAGAGAATATTGTAATCCTAAAACTGACGATGGATTATGTGATTATTATCATCTTGCATCTTCAGAATGTAAACTTGGCTAATTTAATGAACCTAATTGCAATACTTTTTAAATCTTCCATAATGCAAAATGCTGGGATGTTAACAGTAATTTGAATAAATAAGGAGCTCAGAATGTGATTGGAGTCAAATTTGGGAATGATTCGAGATGTTTTAATTCTTCTCTACGTATTAACGAGTATAAATCATAAAAAGCTACAACATAAATATCAGGAGAATGCTATAAATATGAATGTAATTCTAATGGAACATAAGTGAGTATTTACGTAGGAAAAACCAAAGTTAAAGTTGTTTGTACTAAAAATTTAGAAAAAATGACAGTTAAAGGATATTAAGGAACTATTGTATGTCCTGAAAATATAAACTATTTTTGTGGGTTTAAAAAATTTTGTCCGAATTTCTGTAGTGCAAACGGATTTTGTCTAAATAATAAGTGTAATTGTGCTAATAAATACATTGGAAATGATTGTAGTTTTAAAATTCCTATTTGAGAAGGATTAGTGTTTTTATTATTATTAACAAATAAAATATTAATTTTTTAATATTAATATTATAAATAAGCTAATAATTAAAGTTTTCGTTCATTTTTTTTTTATAAAAATTAATAAATTTAACATAAAATTATAATACAAAAATACTACTAAATATATTTTTTATATAAAAATTATTATTACACAAAAATATTTACAAAAATAATTATATATGGCAAAAATTAATTAGTTTTATAAAAATAAACTTAGTTATTTTAAGATAAATAAAAACTCTTATAAAATTTGTAAAACTTATAAAATTATATCAGTATATTTATTATAATTTTCAATCTTCAAATTAAATAATTAAGTTTTACTAAAATCATATAAATAAATAAAAATTTTTGATAAATAAAATCAATTAATATAATTTATTTTCAAAAAAATAAATAAAAAATGTATATTCACTCCAAAAAATATACCATATTTTACATTTTATAACTTATAAATAAAAAAACTTTTTTATTTTTATCAAAAAATATTTATTAAAATCAGTTTATACCTTTTTATATATATTATGTTGACAAACTAATAAATGTATATTTTCATAAAAATAATTTATGATAATTTTTTTTTTTTAATAAATATAAATCATAAAATTGATATATAAATATATATATTTATATAAAATATATATATTTTTTTTTATATTTACTTTATTAATATTTTTTTATATGTTTGAATATATTAAATTTAATTTAGATTTTATATTTATTCTATTTTTTATTAGTGATTTTTCTCTAAATTCAATTTAATTTCATTTAGTAGAGAATAATGATTTAAATATATATAGATCAATGTTTTTTATAATTTATAAATAATTTTATAATTTAATTACTTTATGTATTTAAATAATTTTATTAATTATATATTTTTTTCATTATAAATTTATTATTAAAAAAAAAAAAAAAAAATAATAATAATTTTAATATTCTGTATTTTATAATAAAATATATATATATATATAATTATATATAAAAATATATATTAATATATATTTATATATATATTTGTTAATTTATATTTTTTTATTTTATATATTTTTTTATTTTTTTATTTTTTTATTTTATATATATTTTTATTTTTTATCATTTCAACAATGTGTATTTTTTTTTTAAATGTTTTATATTATATAAATTATAATTATTAGTTTTTTTATATAAATATTATATTTTTTTAATTTATATAAAAAATATTTTTTTTAATATTATTTTAATTGAATTTTTTTTGTTTTTTATAAATTAAATTATTTTGTTAAACTTTAAAATTTTTTTAGAATTATAATTTTTTCTTAATATCTTATTATATTTCGAAATTTTTTTTTTATAAATATTTTTATATAAAAAAGATGTTTCATAAATTGTTCAATTATCTATATTTTAAAAGATTTTTTTATTTAAAAAATTAAAAATAAGTTATTTAAAATAAAATATATTATATTTATAAATTAATTAAAACTAAGCAAAAATATATTATTATATTATTTTTTTTACAAAAAAATTATTTAATTATATTTTATATGCATATATTATATTAAATAATCATAAATTTTTTAACAAAATTTATATTTTTTATAAAATATTATATATTATGTTTATATTAATTATATCTTTTTTTAATTTAAAACACTGAAATATAATTAAATAATATTTGTGAAAAATAAAAAAGATAATATTTTTATTTTTTAATAAATAAAAAATATATAAATAATTAAAAAAAGATTAATATTAACCAATAAAATTTAAAATATATATATATATATATAATTATTATAAAACTTATACTAACTTTTTTTTTTTAGAAACCAGTATTTTAGGTTTATAAGTTCTCTAAAACTAATGTGTCTATGATGAAATAAAAAAAATATTAATTTATTTATAATTAAATAATATCGATATACGTAATTTATAAAATATTAAAAATCATATTAGGGTTATAACCTACAGTATATTTTATTTATATTGTTAAGCTTTTTAAGATTTTTATAACTAAATTATAATTATATGCTCTGTTTCCTATAAAGTTATAAAATACATACCAGTTATGTAGAATGTTAGAGGGTTTAAATTCCTTAAATAGATAGAATTTAGGGAAAAAACTGTGCTTAAATAAACGAATCTATGGAAGAAGTAATATACTATGGAAAAGGCTGTCAATACATCATTGGCAAATAT
>NW_004087384.1:10492-14099 GCF_000220395.1 Ichthyophthirius multifiliis
ACATCAGTATCAGTATCAGTATCAGAGATGTTATAAATATGAATATAATATAATGGATAATAGTAACTATTTAAGTAAAAAAAATAATTTTTCTTATTCAAAAATATAAGAAATTTAAAAGTAAAGGAATATTAAGAATATATAATATGCCATAAACTAATGCCTGATTTATTGAATTTAAAAAATTTTATCATAGTTTTTATATAGATATTAAGATTAAATAAATAATGATTTTCATAGAACTAAAAAATAAATTGGAATATATTGCAGTTAATCTAAAAAAATTTTTATAAAGATTAAATAATGTTTTTAAATTTGATTAAAATAAAATAATTAATTTATTATTATAGGAATAATAATCTTTTCAAAATAAATAAAAAAAAAGTATTTCATTTTTTATATATATTATATTATATTAAATATATATTTATAATAATATATTAATATTTTGTATCTTCTATAATATTTATAAAATATATATTATTAATATGTATTTTTTACACTTAATTTTTTAATATATTAAAATAAAAATAATTTTTTTATATTGTATTAAATATATATTTATAATTTTTATATAAAAAATAAATTTAATTAATATATAATATTATATTATTTTAAAATAAAAAATAATATAATATATTGAAATAATATTTTATATATATATATATATTATTTTTTCTTTTATAATTTATAATTATAATTAAGTATATTTTTTTTTTTTTTAATATTAATACATGTATAAATTTATATATTATTGAATTAATATATTAAAATTTTTATTTATAAAAAAATATTATAAATATTATAAATATTAAATAATACGTAAATTATTATAATATATTTTTCTTTTTTATTATAATAATAATATAAAATTTATTTAATAATATATTATTTTATAAATTTAGATATAAATAGATATATTTTTAGAAATTTTTATATTATTATTTACTAAATATTTTAAAAATTATAATAACATATTCTATTTATACAAATTGCTATATTATTTATTATTAAAAATATAAAATTTTTTAAAAAAATAATAATATAAATTTTAAATTTATTTATATTTAATACAAAAAAATAAATTTTATATTATTTATACTTTTTTTATTTATAATTTCTATAATCAATAATTATTATTAATTTAAATAGATACTTATTCATATATATTTACTTTTAATTTTAATTTTAATTTTAATAAAATAATAATATAATTTAATTTTTTTTTAAAAAAAACTTGTGGTAAATATTTAAATAATTTTTTTTAAATAAAATATAAATAAATTTATCCTTAATTATAAATATCTTAAAATTTTTTTATAATTAATACATATTAATATTAAAAAAACATTATTAATAATAAATGAAAATATTAATAATATATATATTTTAATTAACTTGTATTTTTGGTTTACATGTACTCTAACACTAATGTGTCCATGATTAAATGTAAAAAAACTATCCCTACAATGTAATCTTCCCTGATGATGATTATACAGATATCCGTAATTTACAATCTAAAATGTCCCGTAATATGATTATAACTTACGATATGTCCTATTTCTCAAACTTACCTAAAAATCCTAAAAATAAATTGATAATTGAAACTTGTGAGAAAGCTTTAAAAACAGCATTTAAATATTTTTCTGATCTTATAAAATAGTTCCAAAATCTGAAAAACAAATGAGATTTAATTCCAATATTAAAAAATGTGGAGAAGTTACAATTCCTTAAATAGACAGAGACAAGGGAAAAGATTCTGATTTACATATATATGTATAATATAATTATGATTCAAAATAACCTTTTTTAGCCTTTGCTGCTAATTGTTAATTTGTGTATAAGGTAGGACCTTCTCATGGTTAAATTACTTTTAATTTGGATTAATTAGAAAAAAAAGATTTAAGTTAAAAATATATCTTTTAAGATATATTAGAATTAGTTATCCATGAAACGACTCATCTTTTGGGTTTTTCACAACACTCTATACCTTTATGGATATAATCTGATAAAAGTCTTTATAAAGAACCTACTATAAAAAAAAAATTAAGGGGAATTGATACTTTATTTCTCAAAACTCCTTATGTTTTATATTTTGCTCGAAAATATTTTGGTTGTCCTTCCTTAGATGGTATGCCTCTTGAAAATATAGGTGAAAATTTTGTAAATTCTCATTGGAAAAACACAATAATCAATAGTGAATATATGAATGCATATTAATAACCTTTATAGTCATATTTTAGTGGTTTTACAGTCAATCTTTTAAGAGACACAGGCTTCTATGAGTAAATAAAAGAATCTATGGTAGAAGAAATATTCTATGCTAAAGGAGTAGGCTGTCAACACTTCACTGATAGTTATTGTAATTCTTATAAAGATGAATATTGTATTCCTTAAACTGAATAAGGTTAATGTGATTTCCACCATATTGGATCTTCAAATTGTATTATTGGTTAATTTAATGAATCACGTTGTCATACATATTAAGTTTCTTTATAAAAGGAATGCTGGAATATTAAAAATATGTAACAATCAAAATAACTAATAGAAGTGTACGGAATTTAATATGGAGTTGATTCGAAATGTTTTGACTCTTCTTTAGTAAAAAATACTTATAATGTGAATAATCCAAAAATTTAAGGTTTATGCTATAAATATAATTGTAGTTCTAACGGATAATAAGTGACTATTCATGTAGGAAAATAAAAAATTGTTTGCACAAAAAATTTTCAATATATGCAAGTTAAGGGATATAATGGAAGTATTGTATGTCCTAAAATTATAGTGTAGTTTTGCAAATTTAAAAAAATTTGTCCAAAATTCTGTAGTTATAACGGATATTGTTTAAATAATAAGTGTTTTTGTAATAAAGGATACTTTGGAGGCGATTGCAGTTTAAGAAATCCTTTTTGAGAAATATTACTGTTTTTTTATTATTATTTTTAATATATAAAAAAGACGATTGATTAATATTTATATAATTTTTTTTTTTTATGTTAAGAATTTAATTTCTAATTTTTAATTATTATTTAATTTTAATTTTATTTTTATTTTATTTTATTTTAATTTTTTATAAAAATGAATAATAATTGTAAAAAAATTATAAAGATTAAATTATAATTTATTATGAAATTATCAATTTTTAAATTTGTTTTTATTATTATAAATAATAAAAAAAAATTAATAATAATCTAAAAAAAATATATATATACATAAAGATATTTATATATTTTAAAAGATATATTAGTTTTTATTATTAAAATAAAATATATAAATTTTTAAAATCTTCTTATGCTTATAGATAATAATTAATATTTATAATTTTTTTATTTCTATAATAAACTTTTAAATCATTATAATGTTTTTGTTTATTTTAATAATTTAATAAAAAAAAAAAATATTTATATAAAAATATATATGTTTATTATTTTATAAAATATTATAATAAATAAAATATAAAATTTTAAATTAATTTATAAATTTCAGTTTTTTATATTTTTAATAATTAAAAAAAATCTAATTTAATTAATATTAAAAAAATACAAAATAAAATTTGTTAAGAATAAGTTTTAGATTAAAATAGAATGATAAATTTTAAAAAATAAAC
>NW_004087382.1:0-13285 GCF_000220395.1 Ichthyophthirius multifiliis
AAAATAATAAATAAAAATATATAAATATATATTTATTTATTTATTTATTTATTTATTTATATATTTTTTTTTTTTTTCTAAATTTAATAATATTTTTTATATTATCTTTATCTAATCTTTAATTAAAAATTATAAATATCTTTTTATCTTTCCATATAAAATAAATATCCATTATATAAATGAAAGTTTTTGATTCAATTTAAATAAATTAATAACCTTTAGATAAATAATCTGATTAAAGTAAATCATAAACTTAACATTTACTAGATTTTTAGCAAATATAAAAATTAAGTAATTTACGAGAGTCTTTTTACCAAAAAAAATACTCCTATTTACCAACTCATGAAATCATATACATTGAAACTTAACCCGAAGTAGGAGAAACCTACAAAAAATATTATACGAAATATAAACGATTATAATAAGGAATATTAATAAGCTTTTTTTTATTTATATAATATTTTAATGAATATATTAAGTAAAATTACCTAATTTTTCGGAAATTTTTGTACATCTTTAGAAGAAAAATATGGCTCTGAAAACGTGGGATACTTTTTATGTATAATATATAATATTTTTGAAGTAGGTACAGGTTTTCATATAAAAACTCATCCAAATATTGACGTATATTATATTTTATTTATAAGAGGATTAATATCTGCTATAGGAATAATAATATTAGCTGACATAAAAGAGAAAAGATTATTTATATTTCCTAAAAAAGATATGTAGATTCTATTTATAAGAGGTTTTTCAGGATCATTTGCTTTTTCTTTTTATTAATATTCTATTACTAAAATTCCTTTTTCAGTATCATTTATTTTAGGAAATACTAAACCTATATTTGTTTTTATTATTGGATATTTATTATTTGATGGAGATTTAAATATGTAAAATACTATTGGAATTATTATTTCTTCTCTTGGTTTAATTTTAGTAACTAACCCTGATTTACTTTTTGATGTTGAAAAGAAAAAGAATCTTTCTAATAATCATTTTGAGAATTTAGAAGGATTTTATAAAGGAATATTGATTATTACTATGCTTTTTGCAAATGCTTTTTGGGCATTTGGAATTCTTTCAGTAAAAAAACTTAAAGAAGCTAATAGCTATTCTATCAATTTTTGGGTTTCTTTTTTTATTACTTTCATGGCAGCTATTTGCTTAATTTTTAGAGGTGTAGATATTTTTAATTATTCTTATTGGGATACTTTTGTTACTTTTTTAATTTAAGGTTTTTTAACTTTTTTTTGTATATTATTTAATTAATATTTTAGGTTTTTTTGGATTTCTTAGTTAATTTATATTTATTATGTCTTTTTTTTAAATTAAAATCATGGAAAACTTACTATAATTTGCTATTTGTAGGTTGTTTTGTCTTTTTTTGTATAAATATTTATATTTTAGGAGCCAGTTTTACTTTTGGAAATATTTGGTGCTATTTTAGTTATTTTTGGTATTTTAAAAGTTATTTTTAATTGAACATTCAAAATTAAAATAAAATATTATTATTTATATTTAAAAATAATATGTTTTTTATATTATTTAATAATAAAAAATAAAATTACTAATTTATAAAATAATAATATGAGAAATATAATATAAAAATCATTATTTATTTTAGTCCATTTAAATTAATTTTTTTCAAAAAATTTTGCATTTTAAAATAGTATTTCCTCAAATAAAAAGTATGATAACTATAGTAATATTATTTTTCTCAATAAAAATAAAGTTTAATTCACAATGTTATATCCTAAGTATTAACAAAAGAATATAAAAACTTGAAAATTAATATTTATTTATAATAAAAATTTTAATATTTCCCAGTTTATCTTGTATAAAACCATTATTATTTAATACTCCGATTTCCTAAATATATATCCTATTAAAAAATTAATTTTAAAAATTATCTACTATGGCATTGGCTTAAATAATCAGAAAATTCCCTTAATATTTTGCCTCTGATTAATTTTACTCCCTTAAGGCCATAAAAATTATTGATAAACCTTAAGAATGACCTTTATATAGTCTATTAGTCTATCTTGAAAAATCAAGTTTTCTTTACAATATGTTTGAAAGCAAGAGGAAGGTTTTAATTACCCATGTCTTAAGATGTAAATTCCCAAAATAAGAGGCCTTCATTAATATTAATTTATATGCGGTTTCTTAAGAGTATATTTCCTCTTGCTTTTCCTAAACATACATTGATTTGCAAGTACAAATCAAATGTTTTCAAAAGAATATCATAATTATCAAAAAAATCGTGATATAAGTATACTAGAGGTTCTCCATAAGTTATTGTAGAGTTTTTTTAAAAATTTGGTAATATTTAAAGACGTATTCGTTAGATGGTTTTATTTTATTTTATTTTTAAAAATTAGATTTTATTAGTGTAGAAAAAAAATTAGAAATAATAATAATTTTTTTATAATTATTACTTTATAGTTTAAATTTATTATATTTTATTTTTGTATTATTATTTTATTTAATATCTATTATTATAAAATTATTTTTATATGTATTTAAATATATTTTCTTTTTTTTATAAAAGTTTTGGAAAAATTAAAATTTAATTTTATTTTTAAAAATAAATAATATAATTATAAATTTAAATGTTTTTTAATTTATTTTTGTTAAAAATAATATAAATACAAATTTAAAAAAATAATATTTATAAAATCATTTATAAAAATTAAAATATACAAAGGCTAAAAATATTTTCTTTAAAAATCTATAATATTTTTTTTTCTAAATTAAAAATATATAATATTTATTTTAATTAAAAAAATTATTATAATAAAAAAAAATGCAAAATATTAAACAAGATTTTTGTATAAAAAAAATATATAAAAAATAATATAGTTTATTAATTATGATGGATTTTTATCTGTATGATTAATGATTTTAAACAATCACCATCTTTCGACTGATTAATTAATATTACTATTATTTATTATAAAATTAAAAATTATATAAAATTATATTTTTATTTATATTTATTAAATATTTAAAAATATGAACATATAATGAAAATGTTATATTTATAATATTTCTTTTTGAATTAAATATTTAATAATAAATATAGTATTATATCAATATCAAATTCAATTGTAATTAAAATTTATTAAAAAATTATTAAATAAAATAATAATTTTTATAATTATATATAGAAAGACAAAAATAAAAGAAAAATGAATTATATTTAAAAAATAGTGTTTTTGTTTATATAAATTTATTTAATAAGAAGCTTAAATAAATTTTTAAATTATATTTGTAAATTATAACAATATTAATAATATAAACAATAAAAAAATATATAATTTAAAAAATATTTAATATTTTATTAGATCAGAGAAAAAAAATTAAATATAAAAATTACTTTAAAATAAATAAATATAAAATCTTTAATAAAATTAAAAAAAGTAAATAAAATGGTCCAAAAAATTGAAGAAGAAAATAATTAAAAAAACAAAAATAAAAAAAATGTCTTAATCAACGATTTAGTAAAATTATAAAAAAAAAAAAAAAAAAAAAAAAATAGAGTGAAGAAGATTAAAAATTAAAAGATAACATTGAATAATGGGTTTAGAAAATTCAGAATAAAGATACTTAAATATCTTTATTAGCTTTATAACAATTAAGAGAAGAAGTAAGAAAATCTACTTCTTCGATGACATCAGTTCCAAAACCTTTAAAATTTTTAAAAGATCATTACGAATAATTAGTTGATTATTACGAAAAAACAAATGAATCTGAATTTAAAGTAATTAAAAAAAATAAAAAAATAAAATAAAAAAATAGAAATAATATGCAGATTTTCTATCTGTAATATCAATGACAATGACAGAAAAAGGAAAATAATTATCACTTAAGTATATTTAAGAAGGAACTTTAAACGATTTAAACAATTGGGGTTTTGAATATTTAAACCATTTATCAGCAGACATAGTTTAAAAGTAAATTATATTTATATATATATATAAAACATAAAAAAATAAATAAATAAATAAATAAATAAATAATTATATAAATTATTTAATTTTTAAATATATGAAATTTTATTTTTATTACATTTATTTTTATAGATACTAATAAAGACTTGAAAAAAATGAAAATGTTATGGATTTAATAAATTTAGTTATGTAAATAGTACCTTATTTTATATAAAATAATGCTGAACATGATGCTATTGATCTTTTAATGGAAGTAGATAAACTAGAACAATTATAAACTGTATATAAAAAAAAAAAAAAAAAATTTAAAAAAAATAGTATGTTAATAAAGAAAATTTTGAAAGAATTTCTTTGTATTTGTAATAATGTTCTTAATATTGTGCTGATTTCGAAGAAATGGAAAAAACTTTAAATGTAAATTACACAATTTCTATTAGCTTAAAATTATATATTAATGCTTTACGAATTGCCATTCGTTTAGATAACTAAGATAAAATTGAAAAAATTTTTAAAGAATGTCAAGATGACTTAACAAGAAAATAATTATGTTTTATGGTAGCTCGTTAAAGAATTATATTACCTAATTTAGACGAATAACTAACATAAATAGCATCTAATTCCTTTTTAACGGACTTTTATATGCGTTTGGCTAAAGAGTTAGATGTCTTAGATCCTAAAACACCTGATCAGATATATAAATCACATTTAGAAGATTAAAAGTAAAACTAAATAGAATCTGCAAAAGCAAATTTAGCTGATACTTACGTGAATGCATTTGTACATTTAGGTTGTAAAAAAGATGCTTTGATGATAAAAGAATTAAGTTAAAAAGATTCTGCATGGATATATTAAGTCAAAGGTACAGGACTTACTGCTGCCACAGCATCATTAGGAGTCATAAATATGTGGGATGCTGAAAAAGGAAACGATCACATGTCTGAATATCTTAATATGTCGGATGGATATGGAAAAATGGGGGCTTTAATAGGAATAGGATTGTTTTCAAGCGGAGTTATAAATGAAGATGATGTAGCAAAAGCTTTATTAGAGGCGGAGTTAGAAAATAAAGATGAATATACAAAATTAGGTGCTGTTATTGGATTGGGATTAGCTTATGCAGGTAGTGGAAGAGAAGATTTATAAGAATTGCTTTTACCAATTTTAATTGATAATAATAATAAATTATAGCTAAATGCTTTTGCTGCACTTAGTTTAGGACTTATTCACGTAGGAAAGTGTAATGAAGATATTAGTTAAGCTATTGTTTAAGTTCTATATGAATATTCTTAAAGTACTCCTAAAGTACTTGAATCATATCTTACAAAATATTTTGCAGTAGCTATGGGATTACTTTATTTAGGATAATAAAGTAGATCAGATACAGCTATTGAATGTTTAGGAATTATTGAACATGATATTTGTATATATATTAAAAAAAAAAATAGAAAGTTATATATATATATATATATATATATATATATATATATATATATTTATATTTATATTTATATTTATATTTATATTTATATTTTTATATTTAATATATTTATTTTTTAGCTAAATTCTGTTAGATAGTTATTGAAGGATGTGCCTATGCTGGAAGTGGAAATGTTCTTAAAGTTTAAAAAATGTTACATCATTGTTTAGATAAAGTTGAAGAAGATAAAGTAAACGAATATTCTTTTATAATAATTTTTTTAAAAAAATATTAATTAATAGTCTGCTTATTAATAAGCTGCAGTTATTTCTCTTGCTTTAATTAGTTCAAGTGAAAATGTCGGAAATGAAATGGCAATGAGACATATGAATAATATTTTGTAATATTGCGAACTGCATGTAAAAAGAGCAGTTCCTTTAGCATTAGCTATATTGAATGTATCTAATCCTAAAATTAATGTTATGGATTTACTTATTAAATTTAGTCATGATGATGATGCTGAGCTTAATTAAAGAGCAATTTTTGCTATGGGAATGGTTAGTGCTGGTACTAATAATTCTAGAATGGCTGATAGTTTAAGAAATTTATCATCATATTATATGAAAGAAAGTAATGGTAAATTCTTTGTAAGACTTGCTTAAGGATTATTATATATGGGAAAGGTATTTTTTTAATAATATATTTAGATAAAATATATATTATTTTATTCTTATTTAAAAAAAGGGTATGGTTAGTTTATAACCTTATTATTCTGATAGATTTTTATTAAATAAAGTTGGGTTAGCCGGAATTATTACTACTGTTTTTTCATTTATGGATACTAAAAATATAATTTTAGGCGATTATCATTATACTATGTATTATTTAACACTTGCAGCTTATCCAAGAATGTTATTTACAGTAACATTATTTATAAATATATTTATTTTTTATCAATTTTTTTTGTTAAAAAATAGCTTAATGAAAACAATGAAAACATAACAATTAATATTAGAGTCGGTTAATCTGTAGACACTGTAGGATAAGCAGGAAAACCTAAAAAAATTACTGGATTTTAAACACATACTTCTCCAGTTTTAATTAGTGCAGGAGAGAGGTATATTTATAATTAATTATTTTTATCTTATTTATTTAATTTAGAGCTGAGTTAGCTGATGATGAATATATTCCTATAGAATAAACTGTTTTAGAAAACTTTATTGTGCTAAAAAAAAACCCAGATTATGTTCCTGAAGATGAAAAAAATAAAAGAAAATAATGATAAAAACTATATATATAAATATATAAAATTATGCACTTTTTTTTTATAATTCGAAAAATAAATAAAACAAAAAAATATAATAAAACAAAAAAATTTTAATTGTTTTTATAGAATTTTTTATAAAAAAAGAAATATTTTGTTTCAAACCACTTTTAATTTAATTTAAATTTCAAAGTAATTTTTTATTTTAGTTTTCATAAATGTGTGGTTAACAAATATATATTTCATATAAAAAGAAAATTATTTGTTAATAAAATAATTTTTAATACTATAAAAATATAAATTTAAGTTTATTAATATGCGAATAATTTTTTTTTTTTAGTCAATTATTTTTGTTTTAGATAAATAAATTTAAAAATTAAATTATTTAAGGCTAATATATTTTTATAATACTAATTTTTATAAATCAAAATGTTGTTTAGTAATATATAAACAATTAAAAAAATATTTAATATGAGAACTATTTTTAGAAATTAAAAATACATGTAACTTTAATTAAAATTTTGTAATAGATTATATTATTTAATAATAAATTATATACCTTAATTTAATAAATTATTTATAAGTAAATTTTGCTAGGTCAGAATATATCAAAAAAATAATATAAAATTATTAAATTAAATGAAACACTATTCATTTTTTTAAAATAATAATAATAATTAAAAAGATAATAAAAAAAAAAAAATACCTAAAATAAATATAATGAGCATTTATTTAAGTTAAAATTTATGTAATTCAAATAAATTAGAAGATACACAATAATAATAATATTAATAATTTTAATTAAAATAATAAAATGTAGAAGAAGATTTATAATTTCCAAATTCTTACCAAAACGTATAATTAACATTAATAAATGACTAAACAAATGTGAAATTAAATATCTAAAATTTTCAAATTTAATTATATAATGATTAGATAAATATGTCTAATTTAATTTAGTAATTAATATAATAAAATTTCTTACTTTATAATTGCCCATTATTTTGTTTTGACAATATAAAATAAATATATCTATATATTGGAAATTATCCATTTAATTAAGATGTATATATACCTTATTAAAGCTTTACCAAAGATAATACAGTATAAATCTTATATTAAAAAGTGGAACAAGATTAAAATTAAGAATCTGAAAGTTATCAATAAAATGTCAAAATACAATTAAAGAAAATTGTTAAAAAGAAAAATGAAAATATTGTTAGAAGTCTAACTAGAACCAAAGAAAGACTAATCGGAGAAGCTTTTGAAAAAGTATAATTATGGAGATAAATTCATGAAAGAGGATAAATTAATACTAAAGGCTAATAAGTAAAAACTAACCTGGATTATGTCGCTGGTTTAGTTGGTGTTTCAAGAAAAACTTTAGACGATTATTATTTATAATTTAGAAAAGCTTAATATTTGAACTTTGATTTCGAAAAATATAAAAATTAAAAAATGGGATTCTTAAGAAAATTTATTAAAGATAATTATTAAAATAAACTTTCTTTGAAGAAAAAAAAAACATCTAGTACTGATATTTAATCTGAAACCTAATTGGAGAATAACTCATAAAACTAGAATACTTAACCTATATAATATATATAATTTAATAAAGATTTTCTGTATAAAAATAGTTTATTGTTTTCTTTAAATTAAAATAATTAAATAAATAATTAATTACAAGAGAATTTGGATAACATCAATCATATTAATTTTTTAGAAAGCTAATATATAGATTCCAATATTTTTAATTTAAATAAAAGAATATAATAAATTTGATTTTAATAATAATAATAAAAAAAAAAAAAATTATTATAAATAATAATTGTTATAATATTTATATATACTTTGCTTCAAAATATAATTTATTATTTTATTTATTTATTTTCTTTAATATTAATAATTATATTTCATTTTTTATTAAATTAAATATTACTTTTAGTAAAGTTTTTTTTTTTTTGAATTTTTTTTTTAAAAACTCAATATAAGAAAAAAAGGTCATTTATTAATCTCCTTCTTTCTAGTAGATTGAGTTTTTAAAAAAAAAATACAGAAAAACTAATAATGCTTAAAAGTAATATTTTAATAATAATATTTATGTTTATATTATAAATATATATTTTATTTATTTATCATTCACTTTTCTTTTTTACTGTTATAATAGCCAATTTTTCTAAATCATATCTTTCTAATTATTTGTAAAAGTTAGGCGATATTTAAATTTTTTATTTATTAGCTATCATAGCAATTCCTTACTTTAAAGGTATTTTTTAATTATTAATCAGATATGATAAAATAAAGCATGGTCCAATGTTAATTCCATCTATATCATGTATAAATACTTTACCTCCTTAATCTATACACTTAAAAAAAATAAAAAATAAAAAAATAAAAATGCATTACTTCTTATAAAAATCTATTAGTAATTCTGAAATGCTTTTTAATATCTTCATCGCTTTTGTTTTATACATCTATATTTAAATATTTGAAATATTTTGTTCTTTTTTTATATTCTTAAGAAGTGATATTTAAAATATTTGTAATTCCTTTTTAAAGTAGCTATAAATAATTGTTTATTTTTTAAAAAAACAATAAATGAATTTAATATTTAAAAGGAACAAATTTACTTTTTTTGTGCACAGGCCATGTTAAAAACCACCCAAAAATACATTAGGAAAAATCTTTTAAAATAAAATTTTTAAAAAATAAATTAAAAAAGTTACTTCCTAAAGGTAAACTTCCTTAATAGCTATTTGGCATTATACTTCACAAGCACAAAAACTTGAATGAGGAAATCTAAAAATAAAAAAAATTAAATTAATTTTTGAAAATATTTTTTTATTAAATTTTACTTTAATATACCTTATGCAAATTGTATTTTCTTCCTCATCCCCATATTCGCTTAATCTTCCTTAACCAATTATCATTTACTGCTCTTTTTATATATTTGCATTTTCTAAATTTTATTAAGCTTCCCTTTATGTGTTTCGAGATTGCAATTATGACGAGCTTTCTCTTTTTTTCGATTTAGAACTAATACTATTTTGACTTACGATTCTTATTTATTAATTAGAGTAGGAATTTCTGGAAGCTACCCTTATTTATCCTTTCTATGATTCAACAGAACTTTGTGTTTTATAATAATTCTAATTGTTATTTTCGTCTTCTTCTTGTTTATTTTTCATATTTAAAAAAAGAAAAAAAAAATTAATAGTTTATTTATTAATTTATTTATTAAAAGTTATTTTTTAATAGTTTTATTTTTAAAACTTTGCATATTAATTATTTTTAAATTAAAATTAACAAAAGTCATATATATATATTTTAGATTCTTATAATTTTTATGTTTTAAAAACTAAAAATTTAATTATTAAAAAATAGTAGAAATCTTTATATTTTTATAATATAAATCACTAAATTTAATTATTTATTATTTTAAAACAATATATTAAATAATTATTTTAATAATTTATTAATTTCATTTTAAATTTAAAAACATTTTTGTTTTTAATTTATTAAATAATTTTAATAAATTATAATTTAAAATAAAAAAATAAAATTAATTTAATAATGTTTAAACTTTTTAATTTAATATATAAAAATAATTTTTTTAATTTTTATTTTCAAAAACAATTTTTAGATAATAATTACTTAATATATCAGTACAATAATTATTATTATCTCTTATCAAATTATATTTTAATTAATTTTTACTGGATCCACTAGAATTATATCGAATATTTTAACTCTTGCTTTTTTATTATACAGAAATCAGAAAATTTTTATAGCCTCAAACGAATAGTAAATACAATCTGATTTAAAAAAATTAAAATTAACAAAATAAAATCAAAGTAAAATTTTAATATATATTTTATGTTTATTTAAAATTGCTATATAGTTATAATAAAATAATAAATCTAATAAATATATAATACATATAATATAATTAATTATTTAAAGAAAAATACTTAAAATATTGTTAATACATTTTTTAAATTATGATAGAAAAATACGATTATTTAGTGAAATAAATAATTAGGCCATCTCGCTATTTATATAACGAAGAAGAATTAGGTAAATTAAATAATAAAATAAAACAACAAAACATACAAAAACATATTAAAGGTTTAAAAACATTATATTATAACAACTATAAATCAATCCGAATAGATTTCGACTTAAAAAACAACAAAAACTAAACAATAAAATGTTCATTATTTCAGCCATCCAAAAAAGAATAAAGGCCATATGAAATATATAAATATCCATGTGTAGTATATTGTCATGGAAATAGTGGTTCAAGAAAAGATGCATTAGACTATCTAAAAGATTTTATATCTGAGGGAATAGGCTTATGTTGTTTTGATTTTTCAGGATCAGGGATGAGTGGAGGAGAATGGGTAACATATGGATATAATGAATAAAATGATTTAGAATGTGTAGTTCAGCATTTAAAAAAAAACGAAAAAATAACCCATTTGGGATTATTTGGTAGAAGTATGGGAGGATTTATAAGTCTTTTGTATAGTTCAAGAGACGAAAATATAAAAGGAATAGTTACAGATAGTGCTTTTATAAATTTAAAATAAGTTCTTTTAGAAGTGGGTTAGTAAAAGAGTAATTTACCTTATTTTTTGCTTGAGGGGATTATAAAAATTTTAGATTTTTCTGTTTTTAAATAAGCTTTATTCCATATTCAAGATATTGATTTGAAAAACGTGCTTGGAAAAATTAAAAGCTAATGTTTATTTATTGCTTGTAAAGAAGATTAGCTTGTAAATTTCAAAAATTCTGTAGCTTTAAAATAAGGGGTAAATAAAGAATTGGGTAATTTAAAAATAATTTAAGGAGGACATAATACAAAAAGAGATGAGTTTACGAAAAAATACATATGCGAGTTTTTTAAAAAATGTTTTTTTTTGAAAAAAAAAATAGCATTTCCTTTAATAATAATTAGAAGCAGTAATAATAATAATAATAATAAAAGAAAAAATAGTCTTTTTAGAATTGTAGTTAGGAAAATAATATTCGTTTTTAAAGAAATTCACATGAAATTTTTTTAAAAATTGATTAAGATTTAATATTTAAATAGAGAAATCTTAATAAAACTAATAGTTCGGATAATAATGAAGAAAATAAAGGTTAAAGAAACATTAGTCTAACTTATTAATAAAAATATAAATAATAAATTAATTCAATTGAAAATAAATATAAATAGTTTTTAGAACTTAAAAAAGTTTAATGCAAATAATTTTATAAGAAAAATAAAGAAGAAAATAATGAAAATAATAATGATTAAAATAAAATAAGATAAACTAAACCTTTTTTTTCTTTTAGAAAAAATGAGTTTTAATGATTAGTTGAAATATAATTTATCTGATTTTAAAATATATTTAAAAAAAATGATAAAACAAAAAAAAATTATTTGTAAATTTAATTTCTTTTTATTATTATTTTTTTAAAAACTTTTATATTTTTAAAAATATATTATTTTATATTTATAATTTTAACCAAAAATATAATTTAGTTTAAATTTAAATTTATTTATTTCGATAATTTTACTATTTATTAATAAAGTTTTGTAATTCGCAAAATTTTAATTAATAAGAATTATAATTTTCTTAATTTCTTTTTATCTTATTATATATTATAAATAGTTAATTTATTTTTCTTATAAAAAATAGTATAAATATATTACAAAATTAAATTATGAATAAGTATTTTAAGTTTTTTTCTAAAGTTATTTATATTTTCTTCATCATATAAAAGTATATATTAAACACTATTTAAAACTTATATTTCATCATATATAACTATAATTAATGCTACTTACATTATTTAGGCTATTTTAATTAATTAAAATTTCAAAAACATTATTATAAAAATTATAAAAACTTTTATAATTGACTATCAAATTAAATATTGTAATATATATTCCTATTTTAAAAAATTGAATTATTATATATCTTCTTTAAAATAAAAATTATTAATAAAAAAATCGTATAAAAAAATAATGTAAAAATTCAAAAAAAAATAAAAATTTTATAATAAAGAAATTAATTCTTCTTAAATATAAAAATCATAAAAAACAAATTTAAATTTTATAAATATAATATTTTATAATAATCATAAATATTATAATAAAATTAAATTATATAAAATAAATAATTATTTATATTTATATTTTATGAAAAAAATTTAAATAAATAATTATTTTTTACTATATATAAATTATTAATTAATACATTTAATAAATATAATATAATATAAATATATATTATTATTAATATTATTTTATTTCTTTCTTATTAAAAAATAAAATAAATATTTTTGAATATATAATAATTAAAAATAGAAAGAAAAAATTAATATATAATAATTTAATATATATATGCCAAAAAATATATTTAAAAAATAAAAATGAATATATTATTATAAACATCAAATTTAATAAAATATAAATATATTAATTTATTTTTATATATATAAATTATAAAAAAAATCATATTTAATAATTAAATTTAATTAAAAAAAAAAAAAAAAGAATGATTATAATTGTATAAAAAATAAAAATTAAAGAAAAGAAAATAAAATATTTATATATATATATATAAAATATACATAAAAAGTATATATTAAATATATATA
>NW_004087380.1:0-14480 GCF_000220395.1 Ichthyophthirius multifiliis
TTTTTTTTTTTTTATAAGCAAACAATTTCTTTTTTGTATTTATTTTTTAAAAGAAGAAAATAATCAATTTTTCTCTTTTATTTTATTTATTGATATTAATAAAAAATAACTTATTTTTATAAAATAAAATAATTTAAAAATATAATATATATTTATAATATATATATATTTATATATATATATATATATTTATATTTTAAATTAAAAACATATAAAAACAGAATAAAATAATAACAAAATACATATTTATAAATTAATAGCATAAAAAAAAAATTAAACTTATAATAAAAATAATTAAATTAATATATTATTTAATAAATATATATAATTAATAAAAATAATAATTATATATAATAAATAAAACATTTATTATAATTTACCATTTTCTTATAATCAAAAATTAAAAATATAATTTTTTAATATTATTATAAAACTAGTATTTCTCGAAAATAAAAATAATGTTTAAATTTTTTGTTTAACATTTTCTTTTGTTTTAACAAATAAAATTTGAATAATTTTTTAAAAATATCATAATTTATAATGCCCCTTTAATATATAAAATATAAAGAATGATTATATAAAAATAATTAGAATTACTATATATAAAATAAAAAAGAAATAAATATATAATTATAATTATATTTTATATAATAATTTGATAATATATAATATATTTAAAAGAATAAATACAAAATATAAATTTAAAATAATATGAATTGTAAAAATTAAATAGAGTATTTTAAAATATAAAAAAATTAAATAAATACAAATTATAAAGATCTTTATAAATGCAATTTTTAATTATATAAAACATATAAGCTACTTTTTATAAATAAAAATAAAATTATAATAAGTATGTAATTAAAACAGATATATATAAAGTAAAAGAAATTAATAAAAAATAAAATTTAATTACATTACTATACGAATAATATAAAAAATATGTATCGTATAAATATTTTAAAAAATGTTTTTTATTTAAAAAAATGAACTTATGAATAGAAAATAGTAGATTAAAGTAATAATAAATAAACAATAAAAAGCTAATATATTTAAAATATAAATGTCAATTTGTAGAAAATAAAGATAAATATAAAATTTGTATTTAAAAATAATTATATATATTCTTAAACAAAAACTATGTTATTTATATTTTCATATATATAATTTGTAATTTTATATAAAAGCATATAAAAAAATACTTTATCTTGAAATTATTTATTATTTAAATATTTATATTTAATATTTTAAAATAAATTAAATGTTCATAATAATATTTCTAGAAAATAGCTAATCCAAATAAAATACATATAAATATTTATATATTTATATACTAAATTATTAATATATTATTTATATATTTATATAAGAAAATTACAATTTAATTATTTTTATTATATTATTTATTATTTATACCTAATCGTTTAAAAAATTTATTCATTCATTTACTTATCATTTTTTTATTAAAAAATTAATAATCACATTTTTATTTATAATTTTATTTTCTAAAAATAATTTTTTTATAATATATAACAGACTTTTAATTATTTAGTTATACTCTAATATATAATTTAATTATATATTAAATAATTATTTTTATTTATTTTTAATTCATTAAAAATATTTTTTTTCTTTTTTTTTAATTTATTTATATTTCTTTGAATATATAATAATATGTATATATATTTTTATTAAAAATAATATTTATATAAATTTAACATTTACATTTTTAATCGAAATATAAAAATTATCTAAATATATTTTTATTTAAATATAAAAAAATATAAATATTAAACTAAAAAAATAAAAATTATAAAAATAAAATAAAATAATATATATGTGTTATTAAAAAAAAAAAAAAGGATATGCTGATATTTTTAAAATTAATTCAATTAAAATAATATAAATTAAAATAATTAAATAACTAATATTTTTTATTCTCTAAAAAAATGGCCGAAACACAACAATTCTTAAAAAAAACGGAAATGTTAAATTACCTTAACTAACTTAAAATCGAATATAAATACTACGAACACCCACCTGT
Organism: Ichthyophthirius multifiliis; assembly: GCF_000220395.1. Lineage (NCBI taxonomy): Eukaryota > Ciliophora > Oligohymenophorea > Hymenostomatida > Ichthyophthirius > Ichthyophthirius multifiliis. Next base: position 2,045 of record NW_004087380.1, read on the forward strand.
CTTTACTGTAGAAGAAATGCTAAACAATATGAAATTAGAAAAAGCACCTTTGATAAAAAATCTATTTTACGTGGATAAAAAACATAATTATTATCTTATAGCAGCCAAATCAGATACTAAAGTAGAAAAAAATTTTTGGAAAAATATTAATTTAGCACCTGGAAACATTCGCTTTTGTCCTGAGGAATAAACTTTAAACGTAATAAAATGTTAAAAAGGACATTTAAATGCATTTTCTTTAGTTAATGATAATGAAAAAAAAGTAATTAAAAAAAAAAAAATATTAATTAAAATAAAAATAGGTTAAATTAATAATAGATAAAAATTTAGAAAGTCATGAATATTGGTCATTCCATCCTATGGAAAACGATGCAACGGTAGAACTTAAATAATCCGAATTTAAAAAATACTTATCATTAATTGGACATGATTTCGTTCTCGCAAAACTTGATGAAGTAGAAGAAGCGGATAAAAAAGCATAAATATAATAATAATAAAAAGAATAAGAAAACTCACATGAGACTAAATTGAAACTTACAGTAAAAAAAGAAGAAGATCTATCTGAATGGTATAAATAAATAATTACTAAATCTGAATTAATAGAATATTATGATGTTTCTGGTTGTTATATTTTACGTCCAAATGCATATACTATATGGGAAAACATATAAGTAAAATAAATATAAATATAAATATAAATATAAAAATAATATATATATAATATATATATATATATATATATATATAAATAGAAATTCTTCGATAATTTAATTAAATAAAATGATGTTTAAAATGCTTATTTTCCTATGTTTGTAACTGAAAAAGCATTAAATAAAGAAAAAGAACATGTTGAAGGATTTTCTCCAGAAGTCGCTTGGGTTACTCGTAGTGGTTCAACTGATTTACCCGAGCCAATAGCAGTAAGACCTACATCAGAAACTATTATGTATCCTGCATATTCCAAATGGATTAAATCTCATCGTGATTTGCCTTTGAAATTAAATTAATGGACAAATGTAGTTAGATGGGAATTTAAAGACCCTACTCCTTTTATCAGAACTAGAGAATTCTTATGGTAAGAAGGACATACTGCACATGCAACAAAAGAAGAAGCAGACGAATAAACATATACTATATTAGATTTCTATAGAAGAGTATATGAGGAAGTACTCGCAGTTCCAGTAATTAAAGGAGTTAAATCTGAAGGAGAGAAATTCCCAGGAGCACTCTATACAACTACTATTGAAACATGTATTCCTACAAATGGAAGGGCTGTTTAAGCTGCTACTTCTCATTAATTAGGCTAAAATTTTTCAAAAATGTTCAATATTTCTTTCCTTAATTCTAAAAAAGAAAACACATTTGTTTGGTAAACATCATGGGGTTTAACTACTCGTTCAATAGGTGTTATGGTTTTATACCATGGAGATAATTAGGTTAATATATTTATTTATTTTTATATCAATATAATTATATAATTATAAATTGATATTTTTAAATATAAATATTTATATTTATAATATATATATATATATATATATATATATATATAATATTTATATAATTATTTATATATTTATATTTATATTTTTATTTTTTATATTTTTATATTTTTATGTAATATTATTTTTATATTAGGGTTTAGTTTTGCCACCTGCAGTTGCCAGTGTTTAGGTAGTTATTATTCCAATTATAAAGACAGGAATCGATAGCGAACAATTATTATAGAATGCTCATCAATTAAAAAATAAATTAAAAGCTGCAGGAATTAGGGTTTTTGTAGATGATAGAGATCACTAGACTTCTGGTTGGAAATATAATCATTGGGAAATGAAAGGTGTTCCTCTTAGATTTGAATTAGGACCAGCAGATTTGGATAAAAATGAAGTTAGAGCTGTTTGGAGAGTTAATGGATTTAAAGAATAGATTAGTTAGGATGTTGTGGTTGAGGCTACACTTGAAAGATTTGAAAAAATATATAATATTATGTTCGAAAATTCTAAAAAAAAATTTGCAGAAAAATAAAAAAAAGCAAATAATTGGTAAGAGTTTATGACTTCATTAAATACTAGAAATATTGTAAATACACCATGGTAATAACATATATGTTATATTAAAATATAGTTTATTTAATTTTTTTAAAAAAAGGTGTAATACATAATAATGTGAAAAAAATGTAAAAGATAGATCAGGTTTAGAATCTAAACTAGCTGAAAATGTATATAAATATATATATATATATATATATATATATATATATATATATATATTACTTTTATATATATTTTATTTTTTAATTTTAAAAGGAATCTGGATTGTCTGGATCTGCAAAATCTCTTTGTATTCCTTTAGAATAAGAAAAATTAGAAGAAAATGCAGTTTGCTTTGCTTGTGGAGGTAAAGCTTAAGTTAGAGTTTTTTGGGGAAGATCTTATTGAAATGAAATATTAAATATATATATATATAATTATTAAATATTTATTAATTAAAAATAAAGTATATTTTATTTAAATAATAATATAAATTTTTATTAATACGTTCAAAATAATTTTTGGAATAATTTATTTTTGAAAATTTTTATATATATATTAGGTGCTATAAATAAAAATGCAATCCAAAAAATTTTAACAAAAATACCAATTAACCCACTTAAAAAAGGGACTAACCCAATTATATCGTATATAAGATTTATAAAAATAATTTATTTAATACTATTTTTATCACAATATTACCCTTGATTTTTATTATATAGTTAATATCCTACAATTCCAATAAATATATTAAAAATTGAAAAAAATAAAACTAATATCCCTATAGGACTCAAAAGAGATTTTTAAACATACCAAAACTCAAGCTTTTTTATCTAAAAATATTACCCTTATGAATATTTCTCTATTTATAGTTGTTTCTATGAATAAAAATATGTATTTATATATTATATTTAATTGTAGATATATATATATATATTTTATATAATATATATAAATATATCAATGAATAAATAATACTCTTTTTTTCTTAAAATGTAATTTTGAATATAACAATATAATCAAAAATATACTCATACATTATATAAATAATAATAATTTAATCCAATTTTTATATCCATGATCTTTTATACATTAACTTTAAAATAATTCTTAAGTTTTTATTTAATAAAATGTAAATGAAACAATAAAAATATAATATAAAAATGGAATAAACCTATATTATAAATATAAATAAACTAATTTTTTATATTAAATTTACCATAATTATAAAATAAAATTATGATAAATATTAAAAAACCATCTTTTATCATAGCTCCACAACCATATTATAAAATCCATTTTTCAATTACTAAATAAATATAATCTTTAAAAAAAATATTAATATTAATATAAAATTAAATTAAATTATAATCAAAAATAAATAAATAAAAAAATAAAATAAAAAACATAAAGAGTAAAATAAATCAAAAACAACAATAAAAAAAATGGACAATAAAAAAGTATTAGGAGCCGAAGATGACCCATTCGCATAAAAAATGTTTACTAATTTTGTAACTGCAGCAGGAGGTGTTGCAGATATTGCTGCAGATGGTCAAATATGTTTAGATAAATTTAAAGGAAACTCGGATGGTTATAAAATTATATTTATGGATTTGACAATGCCTAATATGGATGGATTTGAAGTAAAAAAATGATAAAAATAAATAAAAAAAAAATTTAAAAAAAAAGTCAGCAAAATAAATAAGAAATTATGAATCTTCAAAAGGATTACAAAGAATAAAAATGTATGCAATGTCAGCAGGTTAAAATTAAGAATAAAAAATATTAATTTTAATATTAATTAAAAAATAAGATGATGATAGTGGAACTATGAAAAAAATTATGGATTCAGGTATGGATGGATTACTAAAAAAACCAATAAAGCCAGCAGAATTAAAAGCACTTATTAGTTGAGTTTACTATTTTAAAGAGAAATAATGATATTATATATATAACTTTTTAATATTATTATTTTTATTTATATAAATAATTATATAAAAGTATATTTTAATACATAGAAATAAATATATATATATATATATATATATATATATATATATATATATTTTTTATATATCTATATATTTTTTATATATTTTTATATTTTATTTATTAACTCGTTTTAAACATAAAGATACATATTTTTTTTATTTTTTTATGTAAAAAAAGTAAATAAATTTTTATTTTATATTTATTTTTATGATAAATTTAAATTTAATTTATAAATATATATATATATATATATAAATATTACAATTTTATAAATAAATATAATATATATATATTATTATAAATATTAATAGAATTATATATATATAATTAAATTTTCATTATTATTATAAATTTTTCATTCTATATATTTATGTTAATTTTTTAATAAATAATTAAATTTTGTATAGTAAATTCATAACTTTTAAATTTCATTAATTAATTTATTAAGAAAACATTCAATTTATTTAAATTAATTAAAATATATTTATTTCATTAATTATGCAATAATAAATGTAATAATATTACAATATTTTTTATTGTTTATATGAATATTAAATAATTAAAAATTATATGTATTTTTTTAATTTTATTTTTTTAATGTTAACATTTTATTCATCTATTAAATAGTAAAATTATATTTTATTTTATAATTATATAAATAATTAATAATATATATTTTACCATAAATTATCTAATTTTTAATTATTAAAATAAAAATAGAAGAAATTTTTAATTTGTTTAATGTTATAAAATAATTAATTAAATAAAAAAAATATTATATATATTATTTATTTATTTAAAAAAAAAAAAAAATTATATATTTTTCTTAAATTATATTTAATTACTTTAATAAACTAATTATTTATATTAAATTATTTTAATATAAATAATTATTCAAAAATTATTCAAATTATTATCATAATTAATCTATATTTCATTATAAATATATTCATTTTTATCTTATTTATATTTTTTTAATTTAATATATTATAAATCTACTATTTATTAACTTATTTACTCCAAATTCTTAAATAACATTATCATATACATAAATAATTTTTTTTTCTTTTAATTTTTAATTTTATCATGATGAGTTTTATATATTAATTTTTATTTTATTTTTAATATATTTAATTAATATTTATTTATAACATTATAGCCATTTTTTACAATTTTATTTTTGAGTTTTTTAAGACATTAATTTAAAATTAAATTTATCTGATATTTAAATATTACTCTTTTTATTATGTTATTTTAGGTTATGCTCTATTTTTAATTATCTTCCTTTATTCATATTTTTAATTAGAATTTAAACTTTTGTTTAAGATTTTCCAACTATTTTATTTTATTAGATTTAATATAGGAAATTAAAAGTCTTTTTTTATTTTGTAATAATTTAGTAATTAGAGTTGCTTTATCTTCCAACTATTCATTTTATTTTTATTTTTCGTATAATTGGTTTATTTTTTCTTACAAGTAATCAGTTTGTTAATAATTTCTAATTATAAATTTAATTTATAAGACTTTATATTCATTCGTTTTTTAGTTTTTATTCAAATCAAATGTATTTTATATCTTATAAGTTAATATTTTTCTTTATAAAATAAAATTATTTATTTTTAGTTTATTTCATTTATAGTACTTAAAAGCTTTTATTAGTTTCTTCACTTAATTATTGTTTTAATAATAGATTCTCGTTCTTTTTTTTAAAAAAGTGTCTATAGTTTAAATGTATTATTTGTAACTATTTTTGTTTTTTATATAAATAATTGTATTTTTTTACTTAAAAATAAATAGCTTTTTTTATCTTATATCTGTCAATATAATTGAAGCTGATTTTATTTATATCTAAAATTTTGCTTTTTTATTTATGGAAAATTTAATTTATAAAATTGTTTTTATATATATATTTAATTATTCATATATTATTGAATTTTTAAAAAATATTAAATTTAAATAATATAAGTATTAATTCATTTATATATTATTTATTTGTTAACAAATAATAATTCGATTATGTGTCTATTTTACGCATTATTTTTTTATGAACTAAAAATGTTTTATTATATGTAAAATATATAAATTTTATAAGGTTTTCATTTAACTTTTTTAATAATAATGTTATTATATCTTCTAAAATATTTTAGACCAATTAACGACCAATAGCTAAAACTTAATATTTTAATCATGTTTTCGAGATTTCCATATTAGTATAAATTTTTATCATATTGATAATATAAAATTACATTCAAAATAGCACAAAAACCCCATTCTATTGAAGACTCAAGAACACTTTTTAAAGGCATAATAGGAATATTTCTTAAACTAGAATCAATAATAGAAACAATTGAAGAAGTGCATCCCATAAATAAAGAAATTCCAATAAAAAAGGAATGTTTTATTAATTTTTAAGAAATGTATGGCTAGTCAAAAATATGAAATCTGTATAAATAATTATATAGAAAAACGTTATTAAAAAGATTCTTAAAAAATATACCCTATTTATAATAGATTGCCATTTATTAAAAGGAACTATTTTAAATAGAATAAAAATAAGTAAAAAGTTTTCCAAATTTTCTTAAAAAATAGTCCAACTTCTAATGTATTTGTTGTAAAAAATCAAACTATAAATAAAGAATTTATGAAAGCGATGAGAAAATACATAAAGACTAAAAGATATTAAATTTTGATTTTATTAATTACAAATTTTTGTTTAATAATTGAACATTACCATAAATACAAATGGAGATGAAATAAAAAAATTAAACCATCTTTATTAGAAATCTATTTCTTAGTATTTTTGGTAAAACAAGTATGAAAATACTATAGCTAAAGCAGGAACTATTTTATTGTTATCTATAAAAAATGTCTTATTATTTTAATTCATTTTTGTATAAATATCAAAATTATAAATAATTTATATAACTAAGTTTTAAATTAGATATAAATAAATATGTTTTTATTGTAATATTTTTAATAAAAAAATATAATATTTAGATTATTAATAAATAACAAAAATATTTATTAATAAAAATATATTAAAAAAAGTTAAAAAATATATATATATTTATTTTTATTTATATATATTCAACTATTTTTATATTATTATATATTTAATATTTATAATTTCATTAACTTTTTTTTAATGTTTCTTATTTATTTTTTATATATATTGTTATAGTTATATTAAATATTTTAATATTTTTTTGCTCTGTCTTTTATTTATTTTATTTATACTTTTATAATTACTATTTCATCTTATTTTTTTTTATTATTTTCTGTACAATTATAAATATTTTTTTAACATTATATTTTAGCATTCTTAATTTAAGAATGATATAAAAATATTTTTTTTTTAATTAATTAATTTATATTTTATATTTAAAATATAAAATTTAAAATATCTTTAAATTTAATTAATATTATACATTAAAGTTTATATAAATAATTTTATAATATCATTATTGAATTTATAATTTGAAGAATTATTATTATTTAGAAGTTTTTAAAATAACATTTAATAATTATTTTATATCCATTATTTTTTAAAATATATTTAAATTTGATATCATAATCTATTAAAAGTTTTGTATAAATTTACTCTTAGAAATTACATACTATTTAATTTCATTATTAAAATTATAACATTATTTTATTTAATATATAATCTTCTTATTTTAATTAATAAGTATATCTTTATTTTTATATTATTTTAAAAATAACAAAAAAAATAAAAATAATAATGGAAGAAGATTAAGTTTTTTTAAATTAAAAAAGTCAAGAAATAATAAATTTATAAAATTAAAACAAAGAAAATATAATATCAATTCCAATATAAACTGAAAATTGTACGAAAAATTCTTAAATAAATTATGATTATATAGAAGTAAAATAATTTATATTTAAGTATTTTTTTTTTTTTAATTTAAATAAAAAGTTCGAAATCGTAAATTTTTAAAGACAAAAATTTAATAATAGTTATGAAAACACTTTATTATTTTAAATAAAAATATTTTGTTGTCCTACAAGATATTAAAGATTAAGTTAATTGAATTAAAAATGCATATTATTATTTTTATAAAAAATAAAATAGTTTTAGTTTAATATTAAAAATTATATGAAGCTATATAAAAAATATTGGATTATGGGTAAAATTAATAACTATTTATAAATTAAAAAAAAATTTTATTAGATTTGTATTTATTTGTAATATAAATTTATAAGATTTAAATATAAAAGATGCTGATAATGATAAATAAGTTAATGTTTCTATTAAAAATTTTTAAATACTATTATAAGTAAAAATAATAATTTTTTTTATAATTATAAATAAAAAATAAGGAAGTATAAAAAAGAAAAGACATATATACATTTTATGAAGTAATAAAAATTATATATAAGAAAAATAAAATATATATAAAAAAAAGATATATAATTTATTAAAAATTCATGAAGAATTATCATTCAATTTATATTTATAAACATCTTTATTTGTAAAATATATAAAAAAAAGAACAATTATAAAAAACATAAAAATTTAAGCCAGTACAAACATTATCTAAATTCGAAATTTTCGAAGAAGAATTATAAATAGGAGAAATTAATTATGGAAATAATTAAAAGAATATTATTATTACATTAAATGTAAAAAATAAAATAATAATTCATATATATATATATATATTTTATATATATATAATATATATATATATATATTAAATTAAATTAAATTAAATTAAATTAAATTAAATTAAATTAAATTAAATTAAATTAAGAATTAAACTTCTTTAGGTAGATTAGGTAGAATTTGGTCTTTTATAGAAAGTACTATATTAGGTGGTTTAATTATTTTAAAAGTTGATTATAACCAAAAAAATAATTTACAAGTTCCAAGACTAAATTAAATATGCAAAAAATATTTTGATTTTAAAATTCTTTGTTCAGCCTTCAGTGAAGATCATAATTTTTTACTTGTAGGTTCTCATAATGGAAATATATATTATACATAAATAAAAAATGATTAAGAAGCTAGTTAAATAAAATTGAGTGAAGTATACGCAGGTAATGAAGGAGTTATTAAAATTTTGATATTTTAAATAAATCTAGCTTTAATTATTATGCCTTAAACTATTAAAATATTTGATATTGTTTCTAAATAGTTTGTAGGAGGAGGATCTCTTAAAAAAAGACTTGGAAGAAATGAAATTATGTGTTCTGCAGTTGATTCTAAAAACTATAAATTCTATTTTGGTAATAATTTTTTTTATTTTTTAATTTTATCTATTTTTTATGAAATTTCAAAGGATTAAATAATGGATAAATTTTAATTTATGACTTTAGAGCTTTAAAATTATAATTTTTGGATTAAATTAATTCAGAATATTCAGAAAAAAATTAGCCTATTAATTCTTTAATTTGCCATAATAAGTATTTTTTTTACTTATTTAATACCGTTTTTTATATATATAATAAGTTATATTTTTATTACTTCAGGAAATATGTGTAGTGTCAATAAAATTTAAAATTTATAAACTAATTTTAGTTTATAATAAGTAAAAAATAAAACTCAAATAATTTTTTGATTTGTTTTTTTTATATTTTTTTTATAAAAAAAAACAAAAAGACAGCTAACTTTTGCATATAAAAATAAAATTAATTAGTTTTATAAAATCCTATTTATATTAAATAACATTAGATTTTCATTGCAAATACAAGTAAAGGAATGTTATGTTTTTGGAGTGCTGTTGATGGAAATATTAATTCTTTAATTTAAATTACATCAAAATAATAACCAATAGAATGTATATAATACATAGAATAATTAGATTAGTTAATAGTTGGATACGATTAGGGGATTAAAGTATTAAAATATATTAATCAAAGTCATTTTTTTATATGTTATTATTTAAAAATAAAGATATTATAGTTAGGAAAAATATAAGAAATTCTTTTAATTTCAGAAATAAATAAAAATAAATATATAGATTGAATTTATTTATTTTATATTTTAAATTTAATAAATTTATGTAAAAGAATAAAAAAATGGCAAAAAAAAAAAAAAACATAAATTATAAAGAAAATATATAAAATTAATTATAAAATAATACAGATGTGGAAGAACAAAAAGAAAATATTTAAATATATTAATAAGCAAAATAAGACTAATTTTTAGAAGGGGAAATAGTTGATTTTCAAAATGATGAACATTAATGGGTAGATGGTAGAATAATTCAAAAGAAAAATAATTAATTAAAAATAAAAGCATTTAATGAAAATGAAGTATGGATAAATTAATAAAGTGATAGAATAATTAAATAATGGAATCCTAAATCCCGCTTTTTTCAAATAAATAATAGATTAGCAATATTAAGTCCTTGTATTAACGATAAAAATAAAAAAATAGCAAATAAATAAGATTTTATAGTAGGTAGAATTGTTAAAATTAATAATAAATTAAATGAGCTTTTTATTTTTTACGAATAAAATAAAATAATAAAAAATGAATGGCTAAATTTTAATTCAGAAAGGATAATGCCTATAAGCTTTTTAAATAAATATAATTAATAAAGATATGAAATAAATTACAAAGAAGTATAAAATTATAATAATTGATATATATATATATAAATATATAAATATATAAATATATAAATATATATATATTTATATATTTATATATTTATATATATAGTTATAATTTTAATCTGGTATATCAAATGAATATAAAGTAATGCTACATTAAAAAGAATTAGAATTGAAAAAAATGGATTAAGATGGTAATTGCTTTTTTAGATGTATTGCAGATTAATTATATAATGATGTAAATTTACATTTTTAAATAAGATAATATGTAATGGATTATTTAGAAAAAGAAAAAGAATTTTTCAAAGGCTTTATTTTTGATAATTAAGGATTATGTTTTGAATCTTATGTATAAAATAAAAGAAAAAATGGAAAATGGGCAGATGATATTGAAATTTAAATCGTAAGTGAATTATATTAGAGGAGAATAGAAATATATTATGGATTTTCAGGTAACCCAATGCGTACTTTTCATGAAAAATAAATATTATTTGAATTGTAAGATCCTTTGAGGTTATCTTACCATGGAAAATGTCATTATAATTCATTAAAAATGAAAAATAAATCGAAATTAATAAATACTTAATGTGGCGTTATGGAAGAAAATAATTTAAAAAATATTTCACATTAAGAATTGTTTAATTGGTAGATTTTATATTAATAGAATACAGAATAATTATTCTAAGTTCTTTTATATGAAAAAGTTTAATAGTAAAATAATATTATTGTTAATGAATATTAGTAATTTAAAAAAGAAATTTAATTTGCAAATTAGGAAAGTAAAAAGGAAGATTAAGAAAAAAAAATTACTATATAAACAAATAATTAAAAAATTAATTTATTTAAATAATCATAAATCTAAGAAAGATAAGAGGTTATAATTGCAGTTGTTAATGCAGGATTCAATATTAAATAAGCTTAAGACGCTATGGATGTTGTAGGACCAAATGAAGATTTAATTGTTAATTATATTTTAGAAAATTTTTAATGAATAAAGTTATTAACTAAAAATATATTTGTATAAAATTTTAATATATATATATATAATAAAATAATTATATAAAAATATTAAAAAACTAAAAATTATTATTATTATAAGGTATATTAAAAATAAATGAATATATTATATTAAATTAATATATATATATATATATATATATATATATATAATATATTCAAATTTATAATAATTAATTATTAATAATTTAATATCAAAAATCATAAAAATATAAAAATATTTATTTAAATATATATAATTTATATATATATTTTTTTTATATTTTTATATATATAAATTAATTTTCATATTATATTAATCCATAAATAATATAATATATAAAATAATTATAAATTAAATGTATTTAGATATTTATATATTTATAAATATAAAAGATTTAATTTACTTATTTATTTTATAGATTTAAATATTAGTAATTACTTATATTTTAACACTGTTATTTTAGTAAAAATATTATTAGAAATATAATAAAATATGTTTAATATAAAGACTATATAATTTAAATATTATAAAATATCAGTACTAGAAAGAATTTAAAGCTTATAATTTATTTTATAACTATGAATTTATCAATAATAAAAAAATAATATAAAAATTAATTACAAATTTATTAATAATTATATTTATTTTTAAATGAAAAGTTATATTATAACCAACAAAAATTGATTCCATTAAATTTAATGAATTTAAAAATATTTAATGAAAAGAAGAATAAAAAATTAAATTAATTTATAAAAAATGGAATATGTGAAAATATATTTATAAATAAAAATTTAATTTAAAAATATATATTTATATATATATATATATATAT
>NW_004087377.1:0-13163 GCF_000220395.1 Ichthyophthirius multifiliis
GTATATTATTATATATATATATATGTATATATATATATATATATATATACTTAATCTAATATTTTTTATTTATTAATTAAATATAATCAAGTATTTTTTTTAAATATTTTATTTTTCATTATATTTTAGATAATGTTGTTATAATATAAATAATAAATCATTTAAAATATTTATTTTAAAATAAATATATAATTTAAATTATTATATATATTATATTTTAAATAAAAACTCATTTTTATAAATAATTGTATTTTTAATAAATGAAATTTAAATTTATTTACAATTTTTAAATAATTTATTTACTTTTTTTATTATTTTTATATTAATATTAGTATAATATATATATAATCAAAAAAAATATAAATATTTTATAAATTTATTAATTAAAATAAATATATATTTTTTTTAAATGAATAATAAATTTTTGTTTAAAAAATATACAATTTTAACATTATATTTTCAATTATACTCTTCATTTTTAATATATTTAAATACATTTTTAAAAATTATTTTTAAAAAATTATTTATTTTATATATATATTTAAAAATTTCTTATTATTTATTATAAATTAAATAAAAATGTTTAATAAATTTTTTTATATTATTTTATTTAAAAATTAAATTTTCGAAATTTCAAATTTTATTTTAAATTTAATTATTATTAAAAATATATAAGAAATATTTATATATATATATACATATATATATCTATATATATATTTATTTTTATTTTTTTGATTTTTTGTTCTTTTTCTAAAAAGTTTAAATTATTTCAAAAAATTTATTATTATTTTTTTTGTTTATTATTAAAATAAATTAAATTTTTTTAAAAAAATATATATTATAATGTATTATGAATTGACATATATATATGTTTATATATATATATATTTATATATATATATATATATATATTAGAAAAGCACATATAAATATTTTTCTATTAGTATATTATTTAAAAGTTCTTTAATTTTTAGAATTTTATATTTGTTATAAATAATTCATTTTTTTGGAATAAATTATATAAGATTTCTATATATTTTTCCGTTCTGAATGTAAACGATTTCTTTAAACATAAAAATGAATATGCTAATTTAGTGAATATTTTCAATTAAATAATAAATTCTCTAAATTTTTTTTGGCATAATTTGCACTTTTACATATGACAACTTGTTAAATATGCTTATTTTTTACTCTAATGATCATATTTTTTACTTTTTAGACTTTTTAATAAATTATTTTTTGGTTTGTGTTTTTTCTGTTTTTAAATGATTAATATTGCATTTATTTAAAAGTTTTCTAAACTCTTATGAAACAAAGTCAACTTCCTTATATATATTCTATTAATTCATAAAAAAAAATATATATATATATATAGATAAAGATGTATATTTATATATTTTTATATATAAATTATAATATATATATATATATTTATATATATATATATTATAACTATTTTCATACTATATTGTTTATTAAGTTAAAAACATTTAATTTTATCATTTTTTGAACAGAAATTTATAATTTTATAAAAATATTTTCGTTTAAATTTTTTTTATTTTATTTTTAAAAAAAAAATTATAAAAATATAAATATATATATATTTTTTTAAATTAAATATATGTATTATTATTTCTGTTTTCTTTTTTATTTATATTTTTTAAATACAAATATATTCTAAGAATTGACAAAATTAATATAAAAAAAGTATATGTTTAATATACTTTTTTTTTTAATATATATATATATATGTATATATATATTTATTTATAACTTAAAAATCATTTTAAATTTATATTTTAACATATAATCATTTTTATTTAAACATATAATCATAACTAATTTTCTACAAATATATATTTTTTTTAATGTTATATATTTATATATATATTTAATATAACACTATTTTTTTTAACTTTTATTAAATTTAAATAAAAAATAACATTTTTTTTTATAATTTACTAAAAAATAAAAAAAAATCTAAACAAAAATAGATGGCAAACACTCTATTTAAATAAATTAAATTTGTTGAATTACTATTTTTATATATTGCAGTAACAAAAATTAAATAAATAAAAAACTAATCTAATTATTTAACTAATAAAAAAGTGGATAAGTGTCCCATGTATATTATTAAGAAAAGATATTAATTTTATATTTGGATTATTCGGGTATTTTTTATGGAGATAAAATTTTGTAAATAATAAATCTTAAATTGTAAAAATCTAAAAACAACTATTAAATATTATTATTTTTTTTAAAAAAAAATAAATAAAATAAAATATATAGTTATTATTATTAAATATAGCTTTAATAATTATAGATGTGTTTTGGTTTATTGATTATTTAAATATTATATAAATTAGTTAAAATAAACATTAAATAAGTACATTAGGATATATAGTTATTGGTTTATCTGGTATTAATACAATATTTAAAGTAAATATATATGCATATTTAAGTATATTTTTTTTTTTCAATTATTAAAAATTAGGTTATTATATGTGTTTTATTAAGAAATTTAATTAATTAAATTCCTAAAGAAAAAAAGAAAATTAAAAATAAATAATTTAAAATGCAGGAGGATATTCATCATAATAATAATTACAATTTTGAAAAAAATAAAAAATAATAAAAATAAAAAAAAAAGAACTATATATAATTAATATATTTACCTAAAAAAAATTAAATTTAAAATATGTGTATATATTTATATATAAATAAAAAAATAATTAATATATATAATAAAATGTAATCAATTTTAAAAGAAATAAACGAATTTATTAAATGTATAGCCTTAGGTACTTTTAAATTAGATGAAGGATAATCAATAGAAGCTTTATATCCAGAAGATTCATTAAGTATTGAAGATTAAAGAAGTATAATGATGGTATCTTTTCCAGATACATTAAGTTCCAATTCAAGTAAAGATTTAATTCTTGAATATACATTTAGAATAAGAATATAGAATGAATATAAATTAGGTTTTGTGTATTTTTATAGAAAAAAAGATCCTGAAAATTAACGAGGATATACATAAAAATCAATAATTTTGATTGCAAACTTACCTTTAATAAGTTTATTTTAATAAATAATAAATTAATTAGGACAATAATTACGCGACAATACATTAAATTTTAAAGTTTTATATATATATATATACAAAAATATTTTTTTTATATTTATATATATAATTGTGTATATATATAAGGTTGCTATTACATATTTAAAATCATGGAAATAAATTATTGATAATAATAAATTATATAAAATGTAATTTTTCGATAAAATTTATGAAGTAAGCCTATTTTTTGTTATATATATATTAAAAAAAATAAAGGTATTAATTTCTAAAAAAATATTTAAAAATAATATCAGATAAAAAAATACAAGTAAAACATTATAAAATGAACTTAATTTTCAGAAAAAAGATAGTATAAACGAATAAAAAGGAGTTATTTATTCATTAAAAAATATAATAAGGATTTCGAATTCTATTTAATAATTAGAAATTACAAATCTACCCACTTTACAAATAAAAAAAAGGCGATCTTCATCTTTAGATACTGCCAATTAATAGTAAGAATAAGAAAAATCAACTTCTTTATCTGAAATTCTTAGACAAAATGATAATTAATAAGAAGGTTTATTTCAAGAAATAAACCTATATATGCATTTAATACCAAACAAAATATAAATAATATGGTAAATATGGGAAATTATTTTAACTAATTAACCATTTTTATGTATAACTAAAAATCCGAGTAATATTAATCCAACAAAAGAAATAAATATATATATATATATATATTGTTTATATTAGATGAATGTTCTGAATTAATACTAGGTTTTATATCATTAATTTCACCATTAGAATTTTTGGGAGATTATAGACCTTATTTTACTATATATGATCCTGATTATAAGAAAATATTTTAAGAATATAATCAGAATATGTTTAAAAATTATGTTTTGGGTACTTGTAATCCTTTGTTTTTATAGATTTTTAAGAATTATCCTATTATAGTCAATTTATGTGGAAATATTAATAATAATAATAATTAAAATATTTTAAACAATTAAAATGACAAAAATAATAACAAGTTTATATTTTATAAATAAAATAATATGAAAAGTCATATTATTCCAGATTTAAAAGCCTTATAAAAGCTACTTTTAACTTCGAATTCATAAGAATGTATAGCTATTAATAATACTTTATTAAGAAAACATTTTAGATAAATAACATTAAATTTTTTAGAGCCATTTAATGACTATTTTAATTCATAATAATAAAATGTAAAAACAAAACCAAAAAAAAAAAAAACTATATTAATAAAATATAATAATGTTTAGGAAATAATATATTTCGAAGAAAAATCATTTGATAGTTTTTTAAGAAAATAAAAATAAATAAAGATTAGTTACTTATATAAAGAAAAAGCTCATATTTTTGAATTATATAACCGTTTTTTACGCTCGACAAATTTCGTTTAATTTTTAAGAAATCGTTAAATTCTATATAAATGAAAAAAAAAAAATATTAAAATATATATTTATATATATATCATTTTTTTTTTTTCCCCACTCTCTCCCAAAAAAAAAAAAAAAAAAAAAAAGATCAATAATAATCATCAACTTCTTCTAATCCATTACTAACCACAGCTTATTATTTATATAAATCAACAATAAAAGACGGATTAGTAGAATCTGTGACATTTTTATCATTTCTAACTCTCGCCAATCTTGGAAATCTTAACCCTATCCCCTTATTTTCTGACACATCTCCCACTCCACATGTATAAACAGGCGAAATCTACAAATCCGCACCTTTAACTTCCCAAACAACACAAGGTTTTAACCATACATCGGCTTTAAAATCTCCTACAAAATAATCATCTTACTTTTAAGGAATAATCTTGTCCTAGAAAAACTTATAACAAGCCTCCAAGACTTCATCAGAGAACCCTGTCCCTATCTTACACACTGACTCATATCTTTCCATATCTTCATTATAGCAAGCTAGTAAATAAGCCCCGTATAAGCCCACTCTTTTCCCACTACCATAAAAAGCAGCAATCGGTACTAAATCCAGAGTATCTCCTAAACCTAGTTCTAGGTAATCTTTTTTTAATTTAAGCCATTTAAAAGACCTCTTAGCGGGTTCGTAAGTTGAGTTATTTTCTAATGTTTTTACCATTAGACCTTCGCAGCCTTTTTTTAAAGACTTCTCGAGCATTTCTTGAATTTACTCCATATCTTGGCTATCTATGTGTTCTGCGAATTGAAATTCACCTTCTTCTTAGACGAAATATTCCCTCACAGTGTCCCTTCTTTACTATAAGGTGTTTTGGAGTAAAGATTATCCGTTTAAATATAGTAAATCAAATATAAATACACACACTCTTATGTTAATGTCTTCTATTTTAACATTAACACGTCCTCTAGTCGATAAAATTTAGAAAGGCTTTATACGATTTGTTTATTTGTCAAAAGCTACGATTTCACTGTCGAGTATAAAAGAATTTATATTAGGAGATTTCTTTATGTGGTCTTGGACAAATTTAACAATGTCAGGATATGTTTCGGTCATGTTTTCGAGATTTCGGGAAAATATAGAGACTTTACCTTCCTAAAAATGTATTTAACCACGTAAACCATCATATTTAAATTCACAAGTGAATTTTATATCTTTGAATCTATTTAAGATTATCTAATATATTTAATATATATTTTAAATATAATTAATATTTTTAGATTTTTATTACTTTTATAGATTTTGTAGGTTTAGCTAACATAGGTTTACATGGAATTCCTACTGTAACTTTACATGTTTGTATTAATTCATGTATATTTTTTTTAACTTCTTTTAATTTCTCGATAACTTAGAAATAATTAGGGAATTCACAAAGACTTCTAGTTATATTATCATTGAATTTCTCAAGTTCAATTTTATCGCTTTCTGAAAATTCTTCATTTTTATTTTATGAACCGAAATATGCTAAATCGAAAAAAGCTTTACTTAAACCAGCTTAAAATGTTTTCTCAGCAGCTCCAATTTTAAGGTTTTTTTCTAAAAAACGAATAAAAAAACACACTTCTACAGGTTTTGCATCTTACATAAATTTTACTATTATTTTTTCTTTTTTAGAACTAGAACTCTAATAAAAAATTATATTTTAATATATATTTATTAAAATATATATATATATATATACATATATTATTTATTATTTTTTTTTATGCAAATTTACTTCTCCTTTAGTTTATTAAATTTCCTTTAGATCATTATATACTCTCATTAACGTAATTGGTGCTTTCTCCATATTTTATTATTTAACAATAAAAAATTAAGATATATTTTTTTATGTAGCTTTGGCAAAAGATGCTACTTTACCTAAATCACCACATTCATTTAGACATCCTTTGATTTATTTTGGTGTTTTTCCACTGCATGTACTTATAGCTTTCAACAGAATTTCTTGTCCTATTCCTAATTCGTTTTATTCATAATCAGGAGCTACTTTAAGAATACAAAACATATAAGCTTAGTAAATTTAAGAAGGATTTAAAAGTAAAATAGTCCTAAAAACTTTAGATATGACCTAAATCATCTATTATTTAGAGTTTTATCCTTTACATTCTTACATTATTTCAAAGGCATCACATAAAAATTTAAATGGAATTTACTCGTTTTCTAAAAAAGGTGCGTCATGTAGACAATCGAATCTGGGATCAGTTAAAGATCTTAAATTTTCGCAGTTTTTTTTTGTTTTTTAGGATTCTATTTATTCTTTTTGTTCTTCTGTTTTTTCCTCATCTTTTTAAATTTCTGTAAATAATTATTTTTTATGGATTTCGTCTTCTAAATCTTCTTAAGCGGATGAATCTTCGAACATTTTTGCTCTCTTTCTTTTCGAAAAATTCTTACTTATTAAAGGATCGAGTTCTACTTCTTTTTTTTAAGGCAATTCTTCTTCTTGTTCTTCTGGTTTAATTTTTTATTTTGTTTATTTTTCTTTTGTAATTGTTTTTTCTTTTATAGTTGTTTTTTCTTTTGATGTTGTTGATTTTTCTTTTGATGTTTTTTCATTTCTTTGTTTCTTTTCTTAAACTACTTATTTTTACTTCTATTATTATGTATCTTCGTTTTCTTTTTCCTTTTCTTATACTTTTTCTTTAGCTTTTAATGATGATTTTTTTGAAGATGAATCTTTTTTTTCTTTATTAAAGAAACCTTTTAAACTAGTTTGTTTCATTTTTTTTTATTATTTTTTGTTTGTTTGTTTGGCGGGTTTATTATTATTTTTTTAGAGATGCAATTTTTTAAGTATTTATATATATGTATGTTTTTATATATATTGTATTTTTTTATTTTTAATATATATATATTTATGAAAAAGGAATAATTTTAATATAAGAATTTATTTTTAAATATTTATTAGAATTTTATATGTATTTTTCATTTATGAAACCAAAATATAAATTATTAAAATATAGGAGCCAAGAAAAAATATATGAGTATAAAATATTATTATAATATGATAATATATTTTTAAATATTTAATTAATTATAATATTTTATAAAAATATTTACTTTTTTTAATAAAAATAATTTTTAAACATAAGTTATTTTATTTTTGTTTTTGTATTATTTAAAATAAACTATTTTATTTTTTTATAAATATACCAAATGCATTTATTATTAAAAATAAATTTTTAAAAAAGATTAAAGATAATATTATAATTAAAATTAACAAACAAAATAGTAATATATATATATTTATATATTTATATATTTATTTATATATAAAATTAATAAAAAAAATAGAATATAACAAATATATAAATTATTAAAAAAAAAAAATAATTAATGTATTTTTTTTTATAAATAATAAATTTTATTAATTATTTAAAAAAAAAAAAAAAAAAAAATTCTTATAAATATATATAAAGAAATTAAATTAAAATTTAATAACTTAATAAATAAAATAAATAAAAAATGCTTTAAAAATTAATAAATTAATATTTTTATTAATAAAATATAATAATATAAATTAATATTAATTATATTTATAATTTTTTATAAAAATATTATAAAATATAAATATTATATTTTTTAGTATTTAAAAGAAATAATTAAATTAATAATGTATTTTATTTATAATAAATATTAATAAGTTTAATTCCTGAATATATATCTATATTTAAAAATTATTATATTAAAGTTTTTAAATTTTAAAAATAAATATACAATAAATAAATTACATTAATAATTTAATTTAGAATAAAAAAAAAAAAATATTAAAAGAAAATTATTGAATGCAAAATAGATTATTAGGATATAAAAATATTTATATAAATAAAGATATATATATATATATATATATATATATATATAAATATATATTTATTTTTATATTTTTTATTAAAAAAAAATTATATATTTTATTTTATTATATAAATTTTTTTAATAAAAAAATAATTAATACAATACTTTATATTTTGTAATAAAATTATAATTTATAAAAAATTTTATAAATTTATAAATTATATTTATGCATAAATATTTTTTTTTTAATTTATTATATAAAATCTACTAATATTTTTTAATATCGATAAATTTTTTAAAATAATATTAAACGTAAATAATTTTCTAATTTTTATTATAATTAAAAAAAAAAAATTATTTTCTATATAAAAAATTAAATTAATTTTTTTTTTTTTTTTAAAAAAAATAGTTATTGAATAATTCTAAATTTATTTTAAATTAAAAAATAATATAAAAATTTATATATATATAAATTAAATATATGAATTATGATATATAAAAACTAATAAAGTATATGTATAAATTATATTTTTTATATTATATAAATATATATTTTATATAATTTTTAATAAAATATATATGTATATTTATATAAATATATATATTTTATTGATTTTTATATATAAATATATTAATAATTTATATTATCTTGTTAATTTTTTTAATTTTATTTTTCTATATAATTTTATTTTTCTAAATATTTTTATTTTTAAATTATAATTATTTTTTAAAAACAATGAATTTAATTAATATATTTTTATAAAAAGATATTTTTTTTTGTTTAATAATATAAATAATTTTTTAATAATTTAAAATTTGTTTAATATTTATTTTCTCATTAAATTTATTTGTGATATATTTAATAGTAAAAATATATAAGATAATGAAATAATTTTTTTTTTAAATAAAAATATATTTTTAAATTTTTAAAAAAATTTATCATATAATTTATAGATAATAAAAACATTTTTAAATTATAAAATATAAATTTATTTAAATATATAAAAATATTAATATTATTTATAATTTATTTATATATAAAAATAGATAAATCTTTAATAGAAATATAATAAAATATCATAAAAAAAGATTTACATATATATAAGAATTATAATATATATTATAAATTATTAATATCATGATAATAAAATTATATTAATTAAAATGTAATTTGCTTATTTTACATAACTTAAAAAATACATTTTTTTCTATTAATCCATATAAAATAAATTACTAATATTTTTTAATATAAAAATATTAAAATATAAATATATCTTTTTCTTTTTCTTATTTTTTTTTTTTAAATACACAAAAAATTAAATAATAAACAATACATTTATTGTTTTTGATGTTTAAGACTGTTCTAAAATAGTTATATCTATCTATTTTTATAAAAAAATAAATTATATATTTTCTTTAAAATAATTTAGAAAATTTAATAATTATATAAAAATGGAATAATAATACTTTAATCTATATAAAATTAATTATATATGTAAATATAATATGTGTAATTGTTATAAATTTCTTATTTATTTAAATTACTTGTTTTTGTATCAATTATCATTCATAAATAATAAATCAGTTTTTTTTTATATAAAATTTTTATAAACTATTAAAAAATTTGTGATTATTTTATCTAAATAAAGAATAACTTAAAATAAAATTAATTATTATTCATTACTATAATATTTTAAAATTAAAATACATAAATAAAAATACAATAATAAGAAAATGAAAATACCTTTAATAACCTTATATTTAATAATCTGTAGTATATTCGGTTTAAAAGCATTCTAACACTAATGTATCCATGATTAAATTCGAAAACTTAACAAACGTGAATCAATCCCACCTAATGAGGAATCTCTAAATAACCGTAATTTATAAAATTTAAAACCTCGTAATATGGTTATAACCTATGTTATGCATTATTCTAATGAAATATCTTCTTTATTTTCTGTTGAAAAGTATTTGTCTATATAAAATGCATGTGAGAAAGCTATATAATTAGCAATTGACTATTTTTCTAAATTAATAAAAATAATTCCTAGATCTGAATCGGATATGAGATATAAAACCAAGTATGGATATTGTGGAGGTGTTGAAGTTCCTTAAAATGACAGAGTTATTGGCAAAAAATCTGATTTACATATATATGTACAATTTAAAAATGAATCAACATTAACTTATATAGCTAATGCGGGTTGGTGTTAATTTTTGAATGGTCTTGGACCTACTCATGGTGAAGTTAACTTTAATATAAGTTCATTAAAATTCACAAACTGGGATAATCATAGTGAATTCAAAGATTTATTGTAAACAGTTATACATGAAATCACTCATATTTTGGGCTTTACTTATTCAGATATACCAAAATGGATTACTTCTAACAAAAATCATCATAATGAACCGACTATTTAATAAAAATTAAGGGGAATTGATACTATATTTCTCAAAACTCCTCATGTTTTGACGTTTGCTCGAAAATATTTTAATTGTCCTACCTTAGTTGGTATGCCTCTTGAAAATATAGGAGGAGAAGGTTCTAAAAATTCTCATTGGAAAAGCACAATTATCTAGAACGAATACATGAATCCATCTGTATCATATACTTAGGCATATTTTAGTGGTTTTACAGCAAATCTTTTAAGAGACACAGGTTTCTATTATGAAATAAAAGAATCTATGGTAGAAAAAATATCGTATGGATAAGGAGCAGGTTGTCAACATGTCACCGGTGTATGCGATTCTGCCAAAAGAGAATATTGTAATCCTTAAAATGACTAGGGATTATGTGATTATTACCACCTTGGAAGTTCAGATTGTAGGTCTGGTTAATTTGATGAGCCTACATGTTATACTTAATATGTCAATGGAGATTCATAATGCTGGGAAATTAGAAGTAATCGTAACACGAAATAAAATCAGGATATTATGGGTGTTAAATTTGGGGTTAATTCAAGATGTTTTAACTCTTCTATATATAAGGATAAATAGTAGCCACCAAAAACTAGAATAACAGGAGAATGTTATTAATATGAATGTAAAACTAATGGATAATTGAATGTTTACGTTGGAAAAACTAAAGTGGTTTGTACAAACAACTTACAAAATTTATAAGTTAATGGATATTAAGGATATTTAACATGTCCTGAAAATATATAAAAATTTTGTGGTTTTAAAAAATTTTGCCCGAATTACTGTAGTTCAAACGGATATTGTCTAAATAATGAATGCCATTGTGCTAAATAAAATTTTGGAAATGATTGCAGTAAAAAAAATCCTTTCAAAAATTGATAAGTATTTCTTCGGTTCTTTTTGTTATATTTAATAAAAAATAGCAAAATATAATAATATAAATATATATAATAAATTTTATTTTATTAATAAGATATGATTTTAAGTTTTATTTTTATTTATATGATAAATAAAATAAAAAAAAATTAAAAAAATTAAAAATTATAAAATAAATAAAAAAAAATATATATTAAAATACTTTGTTTATAATTTAAAAATATAAAAAAATAAAATAATAAAAATATTTTAAATATGACTATAAATATATAGAAATTTATTAAAATTTAGAAAATAATCATTTAAATAAATGTTAAATTATATATAAAAAATTATATTTATAAAATAATAAAATATATATATTA
Organism: Ichthyophthirius multifiliis; assembly: GCF_000220395.1. Classification (NCBI taxonomy): domain Eukaryota; phylum Ciliophora; class Oligohymenophorea; order Hymenostomatida; genus Ichthyophthirius; species Ichthyophthirius multifiliis. The sequence continues at coordinate 11,998 of NW_004087377.1, forward strand.
TAATAATTTATATTATATTTATTATAAACTAAACCATTTGTATTTAACTAAAAAAAAAAATATAAAAATGAATTAAAAAAAATATATATATATAAAAATATAAATTAGTAGTTATATATATTATTTGTATATTATAATTTAATATAAAAAATAAAATGCTAAAAAAAAGAATATGTTTTAAATTTTAAATTAGTAAAAAAAAATATAATATATAAATATATATATATATATAAAAATATATATATATATTTGTATAATTTAATTAAATTTATATTTGTATTATTATGAATAATAAATATTTTTCTTAAAAAAATACTAAATTTGATGATATAATTAATTATATATATAATTATAATATTTTTATAATTTTATTACTATTTTAAAATGAAATAATTTATATTATTAATTATATAATTTAATAATATATTAAGATATTTATACATAAATAATTGATTATAAAGTATTTATATATTATATATCTTATTAAATAATAAATTAATCTAATTATTTTAAAAACTATGTTAAATACTTTATTTATAATTTATTTTATTAATAAATATTTTTTATTTATAAATTATTACAAATTCTATTATTTTTAAATAAAATAATAATTAATAATGAAAAATTATTATTTTGCTTATAATTATCTATATGTATTTTAAATATTATTTAATACTTAAAAATATAATTAATATTTATATATTAATTAATTTATATTATAAATATATTATAAATATTTTTTATAATATATTGAAAAAAAAAAATTAAATTAAAATAAAAAAATGTGATAAGATAATATTTTTTTATAAAAAATAAAATAATATTTATAAATAAAATTATAAGTAAATAAAAAATAAAGATTTATTATATATTATATTCAAAAAATATTATTATTAATTAAATAATTAAAAATTTTTTATGAAAAATAAAAGAAATATTGATAAATAAAAAATTTTATATTTATTGAAATACATTTATATATATATATATTTTTTAGTATATTTATATATATATATATATATATTGTTAAATAATAATTATCATTTTAAATAGCTTTTATTATTTCTTTTATTAAATTTCTAATATTTTTATATTATTTTTATTAATAAATTTTTATATAAAATTTTTCTAATTTAATAAAAAGTTTAATAATATTTTTTTTTTTT
>NW_004087377.1:14751-54751 GCF_000220395.1 Ichthyophthirius multifiliis
AAATATAAAAATACTTTAATTATTTATCTTTTTTATTAAATAAAATCACTTAATATCTAAGTGTAAAAAGTAAGGATATATTGGATATATATCTTTTAGAAAAAGAAAATATATCTTTAGTTTTTTAAAATTAATTATTTTTTTCATATTAATTAATAATATTTTAAATAAATAAACATTATATTTATTAAAAATAAAATTTTAATAATGTCATTTATAATTAACATATATATATTTTTAAATTAAAAATAAAAATATTGTTAATAATATAAATTATGATAGAATTATGTAAAAAGATGTAATACATTTGTTAAATATTTAATTTAAATCAAAAAATGCAAGTTATAAATTGTTTAAAAGTATAATTAAATAATTTTTTAATTAAATATTAGATAATATTATATCTATTATAAATATATTATATTTTTTTATAATATTATAATTATTAAAATATATTAATAAAGTTTAAAAAAATTTTAATAGGAAAAATTATTATTATTTTATTTTATTATTAATATTTTTATGATTATCATAATTATAATTATTATTATAAAAATTATTATTATTATTATTATTATTATTATTATTATTATTATTATTATTATTATTATTATTATTTTTTTAAATAAAAATTATATTTATACATATATGTTTTATAATTTTTAAATAATATATATATATATATATATATATATATATATATATATATATATATATAAATATATATATATTCATAAATAAAAATAAAATTTTTATATATATACATATTTATATTATTTATCATTTTTTTTTAATTTTACTTTTTTTAAAAAAAAAATACATTTTTTTTATTATTATCAAAAAGCTATTTAATTTGTATCTATATATATCTATAAATATATCATTTAAGCTTGTATATTTTTAAATACATTTATTAAAAATCCACGATAAAATCCACCTATACTTTCTTATTTCCATATTTTTTATATGCAATCAGATATTCCTTTATATTCCTAATAGAATCCAAATCCTCCATTAATCATTAATTTTTTCCTATATTAAAAAAAATATATTTTTTATGTATATAAAAATAATAGATTACTTAATAGTATCTAAAGGATATGTTACAGTTGATGAAACAGATCCTGAAATTCCTGCGAAACCTATAAATTTGAAAATTGGAAAATCTTAAAAATTATCATTTGTTCGTTCTATTAAAAAATTATAAGTAAGTTAAGAAGTTCCATAATAAAAGAACAAATGAATATTATTAGCAAGAAATCCTCTATAAAATGATGATATTCCTTCTTGTTTAGATAATTTTCTAAAAGTATCCCAAGATCCATTAAAGTATCTTTATTAGGTATAATCGGATTGTTCGCAAATTAATCTCATGCGAATATTTTCGAAAGGAAAAGTGAATAATTAAACAATAAAAACAGAAAAAAATCCACCTAAAATTTTTTAGCTTATATATAAAAAATTCTATATTTTTTTATTTTATTTCAGGATTAAAATATATATTTTTATTACATTATTTTATTAATTTTCATTTATTTTTTTTGAATTTAATCATATGTAAAATAACTTAGTATTTATGTATAAAAAAGTCTGTATATATTTGTACCATTTCCTCTCCAAAAACTTAATATTCCTTAAGTATTTTATATTTCTATTATTTTTATTATTATTATTTTATATATTAATATTTATTTACATTTTGTTAATTTAAAATAAGAATTTTATGCTTCTATTTATGAATCTTTGATTATATTTTATGTTTGCTTTATGATTTTTAATCTTTCAAATGGTGCAAATATTGTTGATTTTATACTTAAGGCACAAAAAGATGAAAATATGTATTATAATGGATTTTAAATATCCAAAAAGTCTATTTATTTATTATTTTAAATCATTTTTATTAAATTTATATAATTAAAATATTTAATATCCTTTTTATATAAATAAATATCTATATATATATATTATATAAATATATATTATTATATATATATGTATATATATATATATAGATATATTTTTATTTTTTTATATATATAATTATATATTATATAAATATAAATTTTAATATATATACATATTTTTTTTAATAAAATTAATATTCCAGTATTTATTTTAATTCTAAACTTTTATTATGTATAAATGTATTTTTATTAAGAATATTAAATCTTTATTTCATTTTTTTTTGATTAACCCAAATTTTATTTTATTTTAAAAAAAAGCCTGAAATAACAAAAATAATTTATTTATAAATATTTTAATTTTCAAGTTTTTAATTTTATTATTTTTATCTATTATATTATATAATAATTTATTTTGAAAAATTACTTTTATTTTTTTATTATTTTTTATTTAAATAAAATTTATAATAATACATATAATAATTTATTGTTATTAATTTCAAAGATATTTTTGTTTTTTATATATAAATAAAATAATAGATATATATATATATATATATATATTTAATATATTTAATATATAAATATTTTAAATAAAAGGAATGGGATGTACAAAATCCTTAAATAACATTTAATTGCCAACAAAGCATGTTTAAAAAGAAAAACAACAAAACTCAAGTGAGAATATGAGTAAATGTCAAAAAAAGCAATAATTCAAATATGAGTAAATAAATTAAGAATAATAATTGTAATAGTAATAATAGTAATATTAATAGTAATAATAATAATAATAATAGTAATAATAGTAATAATAGTAATAATAGTAATAATAGTAATAATAGTAATAATAGTAATAATAGTAATAATAGTAATAATAGTAATAATAGTAATAATAGTAATAATAGTAATAATAGTAATAATAATAATAATAAAAATAATTATTATTAGAAAAATATATTCAATAATAATAAAATGAAGAAATTTAAATACAGGAAGTATTCCATAAATAAAAAAATTATTTTAATTATTTTTAAAAAAGTTTATTTATTAAAGGAAAATTTATTCAAAGAAAAATTAAATAGATAAAAAAGTATAGTAAAATGCAAATACACACTTTCTAAGGGAAACATATTATAAGAAAACGATAATATTAATATAATAGAAAATTCTTATAATAAATAAAATACATTAAAAGGATAAATTAGTTATTAGAATTAAATATATTCGAATATATATACAAACTAAATTAATATTGAATAAAAAAAAATGGATTATATTCATAATAATTAAAGTTTTTGTTTTATTTATTTAAAATAATATATTATTTTTTTATAAAAAATAAAAAAATAAAAAGATGATAGTTTAGAAGATATATAAGAATTTTAAATTAACGGAGAAGTTGTTGGAAATATAAAAAATAATAAAAATGATGATAGTGATTATTTTTGATAATAAATAAATTTAGTTTATATTAATTTCTTCTTAATATATTAATAAAATAAAACTTTTTTAATATTTTTTTTTATACTTATATAAATATATATTATTATTTTATATTTTTTTATTATTACTATATTTTATTTTTTATATTATTTAAAATATTTTTTATTATATTTATTATTAATATATTATAATTTTTTTATTATTTTTATATAAAAAAAATAATAATAATTAAATGGATTACTTTATTTAATAAATATAGAAATCAATAAAATATTACTATAAATATATGTTTTAAATATAATATTAATTAGATTTATATATCAATTTTATCATTAATTTAGTAAATTTAATATATGAATTAATTGACAGTTTACATTAAAATAATATAATTATCTATTATCTATGAAAAATTATTATATATTCAAATCAAAAAAGTCAAATAAATATATTTATTTTTTGTTTAAACAAAAAAAAATATAATTATCCATTTTTTTGTACTTTAATGGATTTTATTGCTGTTTTTTTACAGAGATTTAAAACCGGAAAAATATTGTATTATATAAATTATATTTATTATAATTAAAAAGGTCTTTAGTCCTTAGTTTAAATATATTTTATTATTAAAAATCTCTATTTATATGATAATGTTCACTAAATTATTCTAAGTTTGAAATTTAATATGCTATAAGAAGTCTTTTTTAAGAATTTCTTAAGAATATCTAAGGGAAACTGCACAAATCTATAATAAATATAGAGTATATAGCCCTAAGTAATTAGAAAATATCAACAAATGCAATATTTAGTTAACAAAATTATGACTTTTTAATATTGTGTTTATGTTTTTTTGTACAAAGAGGATATATGAATAAGCTAAAAAGAAGACTAAGAATTAAATAAGTATTTTGAATTATAAAGAGGTATTTATTTTTAGATTATAACTGATATAAATTTTATATATTGGTATTTTTTCCTATTTATAATAATACATTTAGTTCTTTTATTTTTGTTTGAAGTATAACAAAATGATATTGCATTATAAATGTACTTTAATGAAAAAACATATATATTAATTATTATATTTATATACAATTATTATTGTTTTTGTTTATGAAATATTTTCTTAATTAATTTTATTTATTAATAATATATTATATATAGAAAAAAAACCTAATAAAAAAAAATTCAATTATAAGAAAAAAAAAATATAAAACAAAAAAAATCATAATAACATAAAATTAATTATTATATAAAAAAAAAATACATGTTAAAGTCATAAAATCCCAAAAATGATAATATATCAATGACATCTCAAATATCCCAAAAATCATATAAATATAAAGAAAATGATCCATAATATATTGGAGAGAAATAAAATTTAGACCGAAATTTAATACATGGTCCTAAATAAAATCGAATGCCTACTAATTGTTTATGCGCAATTATTTATATTGCGTTTTTATCAGGTATTATTGTAGCCGCTATTTTCGCATTTAAAGAAGGCTCTCCATATAAATATTCATACCCAAGTGATTCTGATGGAAATATTTGTGGAATCGATTAAGGTTATAAAGATTATAAATATGTACTTTTACTAGATGAAGGTATGAAGAATTCAGTCTGTGTAGAAGAATGTACAAAGGAAGTTAAATTAAATGGAAAATATGCAGCTATTAAATGTAAAGCGAATTCGAAAATTAAAACAAATACATTAGGCGAATGTTTAGTTTCCGAAAATAATATGGTGAAATCTAAAAAATGTATTTTTTATATTTTATTTTTTTATATAAAAAAATAATGTATTTTATATTTTAAGATGTTAATGCTTGCGTTTCTTTATAAAAAGAAAATGAATTATAAAAAATATTATAACCTTAAGAAGATTTTTAAAAAAATTTATCGGATTTTTAAAAATCTTGGCCTATAATGTTGTTTTCTTTATGTGTTTCTTTAATTTTATCGTATGTTATTTTTACTATTTTATTTATATTCATATTGTTTTTATAAATATAAGCTATATATATATTGGATTTATGAAAAAATATAGTACTTGTTTAACTTGGAGTTGCATTTTGATAATAATTTCATCTTTTTTTGTTTTTGGGGGATTATGTGTAACTGATAAATACAAAGAGTAAAACAATTTAAAAATCTATTCTTTTATTTTTATTTTTTTTTAAAAAAAAATAAAAATACAAAAAGTGTATTATTAAAGCAAAATTAAAATCAAAAATAAATGTAATTGATAGGAATCGCTAGTATATTTTTAGGTTCTATTTGTTTACTTTATATTATATGTAAATGCAATAGAATTCGAATGGGAGTGGCTTTACTTGGATGTTCTTCTAATTTTATTAGTGATGTATGTAGTATTTTAATTCTGCCTTTAATTTTGTGGATTATTTATGTTTTAATATTAGTTTTTTTAGGCACAGCCTGTGTATGGGCGTATGGAATTGGAAAATATACTAAGGATTAGGGACCTTATGAAAGTTATGAATATAGTGTTAATAGAAACATATATTTAATATTTATTTTTGGATTTGTTTGGATTAGTGAGTTTATGGCTAATTATGCATATTTTATTATTTCTTCATGTACTAGTATATGGTATTTTAAAAGAAATCAATAAAATTAATTAGAAGGAAATATAAAGTCTTTTATATATAAATATAAATATATATATATATATATATATATATATATATATATATATATATTTATATTTATATAAATTTTTTAGATCTTCTTTAAAATTTGGATTTTATCATTTCGGTTCTATTGCCTATTGTTCTTTAATTTTACCTATTTTTAGTATTTTGGGTGTTTTATTTTCTTTATTTTATGTACTTTTTTATTTATTTTTTACTCAAATAAAATATATATTTCATTTTTTTTAGAAATGTGGTAAAAAATTCCAAAAAAAAAAACAAGAAAAGGAAATCGTATAAAGTTAATAAGACAGATAATTCGAAGAAAAATCAAAAGACATATCTGATAATTGTAAAAATTGCTGTATTTGCTGTTCAGATTATTATGAAGCAAAAATACGCTTTGTATAAAAATCAGGAATAATAGAAGTAATTAATAAAAAAAATAAGAAAAATATTTATATTTATATAGATGGCTTTTGCTGGAAAAGATTTTATAAAATCTTGTTATGATAGTTACTATTTATAAAAAAGAAATTCATAATATTATTCATCATTACTAGGATTAAGTTAATTGATGCTTTTATTAGGAAAGTTATTTATAGCATGCACTAGTACTTTTATTTGTTATATAATTCTTAGTGATCATATTTAATACAAAAATGATTTATATAGTCCTTTTTTACCTACTATTTGTGTTGCTTATGCTTCTTTTACTATTGGAAATATTTTCGTGAGTGTTTTTAGTTCTTCTTCTGATACTATTTTGTAAATATATTGTGTAGATGAAGAACTTCATAATGAAATTAAAGAAAAAAGTACAAATGTTCCTCCTTAATTAATATAATTTTTAGAAAATTTCGGAATATAATAAAAAGGAGAAGCTAAAACATGAGAAAATAAATATATATATATATTATGATTTTTTATTGTAAAATAAACAAAAATAAAATTCAATTATTTAGCTCTTTTTATTTATTCATATAATCAATATAAAGTTAATTATCAATTATTTTATTTGCTTTTTTAAGCATATGAATTCCTTCTAAATGGTCCATTTCATGTAAAAATATTCTCGCTTTCATCCCATATAGTTCTTTTTTTATTGTTTATCCTAATATATTCTAATACTAAACTAAAATTTTATCCGGTCTAGAAACATAAGCCAAATATTCAGGAATGCTTAAACATCCTTCCGAATCTTCATCTAGATTTTCACTTTTATCTATTAATAATGGATTACATATTATTTCGATTTTCCTTTAAAATAATTTATTATTAGTTGTTATTTCAGCTTTTATAAATAATTTCATGTTTAAACCTACTTATGATGCTGCTATAGCAACTGCACGCTTTTCATATACACCTTTATTGTATCTTAATGTGTCAATTAATTTATTTATTTTTTATTCGGACTAATCCGATAAAGGAAATGTAACGTTTTAAGTAACTTTTTAATTCAGCTCTTTATCAATGTGAGAGTATATTTTGAAAATTTCTTTTGTAGATTACTTTAATTATTGCATTAATATTATCTTATAAAATAATTTATATATATATATATAAATATATATATATATTTATTTATATATTTTAGATATATAATTTTTATTTATAAAATATTTTTTATTAATAAACTTTTATTAAATTATAAAATATAAATATAGATATTAGTTTATTGTTTTAATATTAAAATTATAAGAATATTTTTTGCTTTAATATAAATATTACAAAAGATTTTGAATGTCAATATTTTCAACTTATTTTGAATAAAAATTAAATCAAATTAAAAAAAAAAATATTAATGGATTTAACTTATTTATTACTATTTTTCGTTTTTCATATATAAATTTTGACATTACTAAAATTAAGAAAGTATAAATTTAATCTTTTTTATTATATATATAAAAAAAAATAGTGATTTTTTAAATAATAAAAAGTATAAGAAGCCAATATTTTTTATAAAAATATAACTTAAAATAAAAAACATTTTTAAAATAATTTTTTTTTATTATGTTAAATTAAAAATTATAATTACCTAAAATGTATATAGATTATAATATTTTTATAAGAAAAATTATTTTTTTTATAAATTTTATATGAAATATATATGATAAAATTGTTATATTTGATAATAAAGAAATTATGTTGTTTTTAGTAAATATGTTTAAAAATCACAAAATTTTTAAAAATACTAGTAGCCTAAAGAAAAAATTATTTTTTATTAAAAATAAAAAATAATAATTAATAAAATTTTAGATATATATTCTTTATGAACGGAGATATGGAAATATCTAATTTATTTATAATTATGTCTTATAGATTAATAAAATAGTTTTATTTTATAATAATCTTTTATTTATTTTCTAATAAATCTCTTAATTTATAAAATTTATTTTATTTTTAATAAACAAAAAAAATATTGATATAATATAAATAATCATATTAAAAATATAAGAAATAAATATTGAAAAAACCTAAAAAGAATTATTTTATTAATTCTATAATTGTTATTTATTATAAAATTTATAAATATAAACTATATTTTTGAAAAAAATATAAATAGTATTATTAAAATTTCAATTATATATTTTATTTAATAACTTTATTATTAATTTTTTTTAAAATAATATTCTGAATAAAATTATTTTAATTTTATAAAACAATAATAAAAGCATGATGAATCCTATATACTATAAAACAAAATAAAAATAAATTTTATAATAATAAAAATATAAATTTTAAAATCAATAGAAATATATATATATAGAAAAATGATTTATTTTCTTTTTAGTATTTGAAAAAAAATATAAATTATATAATAAAAATAATTTATATATGTAAAAATTTAAAAATAAAATTTTAAAATTATATACAATTCTTATAAATATATAAAATTTAGTTATTTTTAATAAAAAATATTTAAAAAAATTAAATTGAAATATATTAAAATATATATTTTTATATTTAAATTTAAATTTTATATTTTTATAAATAAAAAACAAATTATATTATATGTATAAATATTAAATATTTAAAAATATAAAAAAATTATTTTTTATAGTAAATAGCCTCTATAAAAAAGCAATAAAGAGTAAAATTAATTATATTTATAAATTATATAATATAAAAAAAAATAAAACTATTTTATTATTTATATACAATAATAATTGTAATTTTATTTAAATTATTAACAATATTGTATATTTTTTTATATTTATTATTATATAAATTATTTTCTCTTCTTTTTAATATTTTATAAAAATATATATTAAATAAAAATTAAAAATAAAAAAAATATAAAAAAAATGAATAAAAAATTAATTTTCTCATTTTTAGTTTTAGCTTTAGTAGCTTTAGTATGTGTTTCAATGTATAATTCTGATAATTCAAATTCTTTATTTAAAAAAATAAATAAAAAATAATTAAAAACTATCACTTAAAATTAGACTAAAACTTATAAAAAGCATTCAACTGAATATAAACATGAAGAAAGTGATGATGACGATGAATACGGTAGTGAAGAAGATAGTGAAGAAGAAAAACACGAAGAAAGTGATGATGACGGTGAATACGACAGTGAAGACGATAGTGAAGAAGAAAAACACGAAGAAAGTGATGATGACGGTGAATACGACAGTGAAGACGATAGTGAAGAAGAAAAACACGAAGAAAGTGATGATGACGGTGAATACGACAGTGAAGACGATAGTGAAGAAGAAAAACACGAAGAAAGTGATGATGACGGTGAATACGACAGTGAAGACGATAGTGAAGAAGAAAAACACGAAGAAAGTGATGATGACGGTGAATACGACAGTGAAGACGATAGTGAAGAAGAAAAACACGAAGAAAGTGATGATGATGGTGAATACGACAGTGAAGACGATAGTGAAGAAGAAAAACACGAAGAAAGTGATGATGACGGTGAATACGACAGTGAAGACGATAGTGAAGAAGAAAAACACGAAGAAAGTGATGATGACGGTGAATACGACAGTGAAGACGATAGTGAAGAAGAAAAACACGAAGAAAGTGATGATGACGGTGAATACGACAGTGAAGACGATAGTGAAGAAGAAAAACACGAAGAAAGTGATGATGACGATGAATACGGTAGTGAAGAAGATAGTGAAGAAGAAAAACACGAAGAAAGTGATGATGACGGTGAATACGACAGTGAAGACGATAGTGAAGAAGAAAAACACGAAGAAAGTGATGATGACGGTGAATACGACAGTGAAGACGATAGTGAAGAAGAAAAACACGAAGAAAGTGATGATGACGGTGAATACGACAGTGAAGACGATAGTGAAGAAGAAAAACACGAAGAAAGTGATGATGACGGTGAATACGACAGTGAAGACGATAGTGAAGAAGAAAAACACGAAGAAAGTGATGATGACGGTGAATACGACAGTGAAGACGATAGTGAAGAAGAAAAACACGAAGAAAGTGATGATGATGGTGAATACGACAGTGAAGACGATAGTGAAGAAGAAAAACACGAAGAAAGTGATGATGACGGTGAATACGACAGTGAAGACGATAGTGAAGAAGAAAAACACGAAGAAAGTGATGATGACGGTGAATACGACAGTGAAGACGATAGTGAAGAAGAAAAACACGAAGAAAGTGATGATGACGGTGAATACGACAGTGAAGATGATAGTGAAGAAGAAAAACACGAAGAAAGTGATGATGACGGTGAATACGACAGTGAAGACGATAGTGAAGAAGAAAAACATGAAGAAAGTGATGATGATTATGATTATAGTGATGATGATGATAGTGAAGACGATAAACATGATAAAAAAAAAAAAAATGTTTTATCTAAAAAGCATTAAGCCGGTAAATCTAGTAAATCTAAAAACATTTGAAAAAAATCAAAATTTTCATCTATTAGTAACTAATAAGTTATTAAAATAATAATTTATTATTTATTTTTTGTATTTATTTTTTATCAAATTTTTTTGTTTATTTTAACAATTTTCTGATAAATTAAATATAAAATAATGTTTTAAAATATAAATTATCTTATTATATAAATTAATATATATTTAATATTTTATTATATTGTTTAATTTAGGTTTTTTATATTATTTTAAAAATTGTACTTATCATATATGCGAAAATCTTAATATATATATGTAAATCATTTTCTAATTTTTTTTTTTAAATAATAAGTTTAATTTAATATAATTTATAAAATACAAATTTTAAATATTATTTTTTAAAGAATATATTCATTTTAATAAAAATAAATAAATTATAATTCAAATGTTTTTAAATAAAAAATTATAATTATTTTATTTTAAAATAATTGTAAAAAAATATATTTCTAATTTAGATATTTATAATGTTTATCAAAAAATAAACTTTTTAATATATTATATTTATTAATATTTTTAATTATTTTAATATAAAAATTATTTTCATTATTTTAAATATTTTTTTATTTAAATATTTTAAATTTTTTAGTATTATGATTTAAAATAAAAACAAATAAAAAATTATTATTTTTATAATAATATATATATATATATATATATATATTTATTATAAATATATAAAAATTATTATATATATTTATTATTATTTTATATTAATTTTTAATTTTGTTTTTTTTAATCTTTACTTAATAAAAAAATACATGATTTTTTTATTTAATTTACAATTAATAAAAAAAAGTTAGAAACATTTAATTTTTAATAATACAATATCAAAACAAAAAAAATTACTAAAATAACATTATTAATTTTATTTTAATAATATCTAAAAATATAAAATCATTATTTTATATTAAAAATTTAATAAATATATTAAAATATTAGGATTTATTTTTATTTAATTTTCTATCAAGCCTTTATATTATTATATACTTATTTTTTTTATTATTTTTATAATTGTTTATTTTATTTAATTTTTTATATTTTTATTAAATAATTATATATTCTTTCTATATAATTATATTTTTTTATAAAATAAACATACATATAGTTAATTTTCTATATTATTTTAGTTTACATGTTAAAGAATTAATTATATTTTTTTATTGTTCGCATAAATATTTACATTTTATTAACAAATTTTCATAATTAAAAATGTTATTTTTAAAAATTTAATCTTTTTTTAACTTTTTTACTATTAATTTATTCATATTTATTTTTAAATTTGCATTAAATAATATTTATTATTTATTAATTTTTTTTTTATTATATTTTATTAAAAAAAAAAAACAATTCTTTTGTAGTTATTATTAATTTTAAAATAAATAAATTAACTTTTTTTAATAAAAATATATAAAAGCAAATTAATATATAATATATATAATCTGTTTTATAAATTCTTATTTTATTCATTAAAATGTAGTATGATTTAATACTTTTCTTATGTAATTTTTCGATTATGTTATATTATCAACTTTTTTGTAATATTATTACTTTTATTTTTACTCTTCATTCTAATATTCAGTATCAATATTTTATTTAAAAACATATGGTTCATCAATTTCATATTCATATTTAAAAACAGTTTCATATTTATTATTTTTCAATATTTATTTAGTTTATATCTTTTAACAAAAGATGCATATATATTTAACATTAGAAATATATTCACAATTACAATTACTATTATTATATTCATTAGTTTATATTTAACTAGTATTTTTTCTTTTTTTATTTTTGAATTGTTTTATCTTATTTTTTATATAATTTATTTCCTTTTTCCATACATTTATTTGAGAACTATTTCTATGAACATTCTTTATAACTCATTTCCTTATTAAATTTAAGTTTTTATTTATTTTATTTTTAATATTTTTTATATTAATTTATTATTAAAATTTATTTAAAAGGTATATAAGATATTTTAATTATGATAATTTCTGAGTCAATATTAAATAATAAAATAAAAAAAAAAAGAATTATTATAATAAATTAATTTATATATTCTGCATTAATGAGATAATTATTTTATCTATTTATAATAAATAAATATTAATAAAGTAAAATAAAAAAAATTAATAATATAAAATAATAATAAAAAAAAAAAAAATCATAAAAAAAAAATAGATTTAAAAAGAATTATTATATAAATATTAATTTATTAAAATAAAAAATTAATTAAATATAATAAACATATAATAATAAGAAATAATAATAAAGTATTAATAAATATAAAAATATATATATTTACTTATACTAATTTTTTATATATATATTTTTTTTTATTTATAATTTTATATATTTATTTATATATGTTTAATTTTTTAATAAAATTATTATTCATATTTTTATTTATTTTATATTCTTTTTTATTATATTTTTTTTTTTAATTTTAATGTATATTTTCTCCTTAACAACATATCTTTTTTTTATTATTTTCTTTTATATTTTTATTTAAAATACTATTTAATTTTGTTTTCTATTTCTTCTTTTTTTGAACGATTATATATAATTTTATTTTTATATTATTATTATATTTTTATTCTTTTTTTATTTTAGCTTCTATTTTATTCATATTATTTGAAATATTGTTTGTTAAGACTTTTTTTTTTTTTTTTCTTTTTTTTTTTTTTTGAAATATTATTTTCATTTTAATCTATAAACTTTTTTATTCATTTAAAATTTTATTTTTATATTATATTTTATAAACTTTTTATTTTTGTTATTTATCGATTTAATCTGTTGCTTCTTCTATTCGGATTTCTTATTTTTAAGATTAAATTGATACTCATATCTTTCAATTTTTATTTAACTATTAACTTGTTATTTTTATTGTAAACTTTCCTTTTTTGAGAGTTATTTATTTTTATTTTTATGATAGTAATTTTTTAATGCTTTTTAGAAATTATTATTTACTTCTAAATTATTTATTATATGAGAATTTATTTTACTTTTTTTTATTATTAAAATTTTCATATAATTTCTTTTTTTGTTTAGGAATTTATTATTTACAAAATAAAATATCATGATTTAGAAAAAAATATGCGATTTCTAAACTTCTAGACAGTCAGTTTTCGGAAAAATGAAAGAGTTTAAACCTTTTAAAATTTAATATTATTTTTTTAGTTTAATAATCCTTTTAGCTACATAAGTTTTAATATATTCGCTTTTATAAATTTTATCTAGAATTTAAATTGTTTATTTTTTAAAAAATTGAAATGAATTTTGTTTACTAATTCTTTGAGTAGTTTATAATGATTATTTGTATATTTTCAGATTTAATTTTCCTATAAAAATACTTTTTTGTTCATTTCTTTATCCATAATGTGTCCTTCTAGGGGGATATATTATCCTCTAAAAATTAAAAATAAGTACTATTTTCAAAAGATAGTGCTGACATATTTGAAAGTTTTACTTATCAAAACTAAGGCTTCTTAATATTTTCCTTATTTAGAAAGTGTAATAGACTTAAATTTAACTTTTTAATGCCGAAATTTTAAATTTTAAGGGATATTTTTTAATATTATTGAAGAGGCATAATTTGTTTCGTAATATTTTTAAGGTCGGGTATTTTTTATAGTTTTTTTTCGATTATTTTTTGGACTATTTTTTTCATTATATTCTGGTTTCATATATAGTTTTGGAAAAAATATTGGGCTTTTCGTTATTTAAGGGAATTTTTCGGGTATTAGATTTTTTTTTAATTTTTGTTTTTTTTTATGAAAAAAAAAAAAAATTGTGTGGATTTTAAAATAATACTGTTATTTTTTTTATTTATAAAATTTTTTAATTATTAACTTTTTGAAATATATATAATTATTTTCATTTTTCTTGATTTTTTTTAATTAAATTTTAATATCTTGAAGTCAAATTACATATAGAGTTATTATCATCTAAATTTTTCTTTTTATTTTGATTCATACATTCTAATTAAATATTAATTTTTTCTTCTTCAATACTTTAATTAGCATTATTATTATTATTATTATTATTATTATTATTATTAATTTATTATAAGTTTTCTTATAAAAACTCATATTCCGTGATATCCATATCTTAAATGTTTTCTAACTTCTCAGTATAAAACTTAAAAAAAAAAAAATTGAATAAAAAATAATAAAAAAATCTTACTTTTTATAATTTTGGAATTAAATTATTATTTTATAGAAGTTTCATAAACTAATTAAAATTAATATTTTAATTAGATTCTTCGATTTCGAACAAAACATTTTTAATAATTTCCAAAAGATTATTATCGATTTCTGATATATCAATATTTTATGAATTAATAATCCCATTTTTATCACTATCAAAATAATTAAATAATTCTTTTAATTTGATATAAAATTTCTACTCACTTATTCCTTATTTATTATTATTAACTTTTATATGACTAATATTCGAATAACTCTATAGTTAAACATTCGTAATATTCATTTAAGATTGAGAACCCAGACCCGAAATTTCAAAATTTATTTGACTTCTTAAAGGAGTTATTATAGGTTGATGATTTGTTCTTCTTTTTACAGGAGTATATGACCTGTTTTATGTTGAATTTATTTATTATCTACATTTTCTTGTATTATTTATTATATTTTCACATAATTATTATTCTATATATATATATATATATATATATATATATATTTATATATATATATAGATATATTTTAATTATTTACATAATTATTAATCTTATATATCTATTTTTTAAGAAACTTTTTGATAAATTAAATCTTTTGTAATTTAAGGCTAAAATAATTTCTAACCTGTATTTTTATCTTTGATATTATTTTATATATTTTATTAAATTTTTTAGTTTTTAATAAATTTTTCTTTATATAATCTATTTACAGTATCTTATTAGTCATTTTTACTTATATTTCGATCTATTTATATTCCTATATCAGGCTAAAAAGGATATTAAATATTAAATTATTATTAATTCCACTCTTCTTTATTAATTTTATCCACCATTCCTTACACATAGAGTTTTTCATGTATATTATTACTTACATTGTTACTTTTGGATCTCAATTAACATGCAATAATTTCACTAACTTTCGATAAGGTAGGTTTAAATTAGCATTCTTTTTAGATTTCTTCTTCTTTTAAGAGTTGTGCAATTGCTTTTCTTTCTTAGTTTTTTTTACCTTACATGATTAGATAATCTTCAAGTTTTATATCTTCTTTTAATTTTAAGGTTTTTGAATAATTTGATATATTAGGCCTAAAAGTGTTTTCTTACTTTTCCCTTTCGAGTTTTTTTTTTTAATAATCTTATATTTATTTTTCTTTCCTCATTTTTTATTCCACACCTATTTAATATAGTTTTTCATGTGCTTAATATTATATTTTTTTAGGTTTCTTTGTATTTTTTTTTATGTTTTGTTTATTGTTTATCATTTATGTCCATTTTTCGTATGTTTCTTATTCTTATTAATTTTTATTATTATTATTATTTAAATTATAGTTTATATTATTTTGGATGTTTTCTTATTGCTTTTTTTAATATTATTCCTTTTCTAATTTTAATTTTTGGAGAATTTAATTAATTACTTTTCTTCTTTCATTCCCATTTTGGATATTTTCATTATTTGGAGAAATACTTATATTTTCCTTTTGTTATTCTAAAAAATGCTCTTATAGTATTTATGGCTTTTCAGTTGTTTTTATTCTTTATGAGCTTAGTGATTGCTGGTGATTGTTTTTTTTACAGTCTTCTAAAACGGATGTATTTTCGATTTTTTCTTATTATAATTTTCTTTTTTTATGGACTTTTTTTAGTTATTGTTTTATTGTTTAAGATATATATTCAATACATTCACTGTCTAAGTCGTGTTTTTCACAAAATTCTTGGGCTTTTTCGGATATTTTGGAATTTTTGGTGATTTTTATTTAATCTGTTTCACCATTTCCTATGTCTATAGTTATTAATGCTAGTATTTTGGAATTTTTATTTGTTTTTTATATATAGTTATTTTTAAAATATTCGTTTTTGGACATTTATTTTTCTTTTATTTTTGCTTTATTTTAAATTAATTTTTTTTTTTTTTTTTAAATAAAAAAAAATAAATTATTATTAATATTAAAATATTTTTTATTTAAATTTTTTTTTTTTTTTTAAAAAAAAAAAGTAACACTAATTTATAATTAAAAATAAAATAAAATTTATATTTTGTAATTAAATATTTAAAAAAAAGGTATCCTTTTTCAAAAAAATATTTTATATATTATTAATTATCTATTTAAAATTAAAATTATTAAAAAGAAAATGCCTGATTATAAAAAGATTATATAACATTTAGAAAAAACTAGTAAAATACATTATATTTATAATAAATTAAATTAATAAATCTTAATAAAAAATGATATTTAAATAAAGAAAAATATGAACTTGGTCCTCGTTGGAAAATAGAAGAGTTAGACATATTTTTATAATGTTATTATTTATAGTATTATCATATAAAATAAATAATTTTTTTTTTTTTTTTTTTTTTTTTTTTTTTTACTCACTATAAATAGATTTTAGATAATATTAATTGGACAAACTAGAAGAAATGTAATCATGTCTTTCAGAAAATGGATATGAAAGATCAATAATTAATTTAATAAGTGTATATCTTTAAGTAAGGAAATATTTTTCTATATATTTTTTATAAAAATATTTTTATTAGAATAAAAATATACTTAATTTAAATAAAGATATTAATGGAATTTTACTTGAGAACATTATGGCTGATTATTATAAAAATTTGGATAAAAAATAAGAAGACAAGACCGAATTTAAAATTTAACTTTAATAAAAATAATTAGAATATTAAAATTTTCTACCAATTAAGAAACAAAAATAAATAAATGATAAAATATAAAAACCTTTAATTTAATAAAAAATTAATAATAAATAGTTTGATAAAAGGAAATATATTTTTAATTTATAAAATAATATTCAAGCAAGAATTAATTATTTCGAAGAAAACTGTTACAATAGTTTTTTATAAGAAAAAAATAAAATTAATATAAAAGTATAACTTACATTTTAATATTTTTATTAATAATAATTTAAATAGAGTATACATATTTTTTAAAGTGAATTTTTTTATAATTATATCGATAAAAATTATTTTGCTTAAAACGAACTATAAAATTTATTACATGAAGTATAATTAATATAAAAAAAAATTACTAAATAAGAATGGAATTTTATAAGAAAATCAATTGGAAAATAACGTAGATTCTCAAATTTATTTTTAAGAAACGAAAGACATAAACTAGAAGAGTGTAGAAAATAATTTAGAGTATTTTTATTTTATTAATAAAAAATAAAAAAAATATGAAATATTTATAGAACTAAAATAATGCAAAAAAATAAGATTAGTAAAATTTGAAAATCGGATAAAATATTTTAGCATTTAATCCTGTTTGTAAACATTTTCATTAAGGCTAGATTCTAAAAATTAATGGCGAGTCGATTTATATTAAATTTAATAATAATAATGATTAGTAAATTTATAAAGAAAATGATATTAGAATAATGATAATGTTAAATAATATAATAAAATAAATATAAACATATAATGTTAAAATATATATAAAAAAGAGGAAATAATTAAGAAGAAAATAATATAAATAATGCTCAATGTTCTATTGAGTAAGAACAGAATAATTAAATTATGGAAGATTTAGATTTTTTTTCAATGTCATTTTTAATTAAATTATTAGAAAGGTAATAAATAAATAAAAGAAATAAAAGTTAAATAAATAAAAAAAACATATATTATATATTTTTTATTAATTTTTTTAAAAATAATAAAAGAAAATAAAAATTAATTTTATAATTAAAAGAGTTTAATAATTAAGTTTAAGAAAATAAAAATTTGCTTCAAGAAAATTCGTTTTATTAAAACTATGGATGGGTTGGATTATAAATAAACCTTTTAGATAATGTTTTAAAAAAAACTATAGTTAAATTTAGATTAAATGGACTAAAACATTATAGTAATAATAAAAATAATAATAAAAAAAATTATAAATATATATATATATATATATTTATATATATATATATATATATTTATTAATTTATTTTATATTTTATTTTATTCCAAATCAGACTAATCTTAAATCATTGATAATTTTGATAATATTATATAATTTCCGATTGATTATTTATAAAAATAAATATCTAATAATGTCAATTAAACTTTAGTTGATGAAATCAAATAATTTTAAATTTAATAAAACAAAATTATAGAGCTAAATATTTCTCAAAGTGTTTAGATTATTTTGTAAAAATTAGAAAAATAAATAATTTTTGAAAAAGGTAATGAATATAAATAATAATTAGAAATAAATTACTAAAAAAATGGTTATAATAAACTAAATAATATTATATATAATTGTATTGGAATTCTGAAAAGCTTGAGTATTTAAACTAATATTAACTTAACAAAAAACGAATACATTAATAATTTAGCTATAAGTATTTATGATTAAAATTTAGAGCATTTTCATGAAATTAATGAATTGATTTTATCAATTATAGACAAATAAAATCGTAATAACTAAAGGTGAATTTTTTTTAAAAAAAAATAAGAATAGTGAATATTTTTTTTTTATTTAGATAAAAAATTTTATATATATATATATATATATATTTTATTATTTTTTTTTCGAAAAATAAAATAAAAATAAAAAAATCTTTTTTTTCTTTTTAATATTTTTGTTAAAATAAAATATGAACAAACCAATTAAATCAATATTTTTATTTTTATATAAACAAACCAATAATGAAGCAAAATATAAAATTATTAAAACAAAGAAGACTTTAGATAAATACATAAAATAAATACCTTAACATGAGGTAAAAACATTTTAAAATGAGTATGAAGTAAATTTTTTCATAAGTAAACTTGATTCTTAAAATTAAGCAGTAATATAAAACTAAGAAAATAAAATAGAAGAAGAAATAAAAGAAAAAATCTAAGAATAAGCTTAAGTATAAAAAGAAGAAACATAATAAAATGAAAATAAATTCACTAAATTTGATATATATAAATATTATAATAATAATAATTATTAAGTGTTAGAATATCTTTCAAAATAAATAGTCCCTTAAAATTAATATTTTTTATTTTTCGATGGAGCTTGTAAAGGAAATCCAGGTCCAAGTGGTTTTGGATATTTAATATATGATTAAAAGAAAAAAATATATTAAGATTATAATAATTTGGGATATAAAACAAATAATTAAGCGGAATATATTGCACTTATGTATGGGTTAAAAACATGTTCTATTTTAGGAATTAAATATTTAAATGTTTAAGGGGATTCATTACTTGTTATTAAATAAATGAGCAAAGAATATGTAATTTTAAATAAGATTTTAATGTAATATAATAATGAATGCAATTAACTTTTAAAGAACTTTTTTATTTGTAATTTTAATAAAATTTCAAGAGAATAGAATGAATAAGCAGATAAATTGGCTAATTTAGGAATCAAAAGTTTTTAAAAAAAATGATATTAATAAAATATATTATAATATATATAATTATTTTTTAAAAATATAAAAATTTGTGTAATTTTATTCATTATATATTATTTTTTTAAACTTCATTTTAAAACTTTATGTTAATAATATTAATAAGATCTATTTAAGAAAAATTATTGAACTATTAAAAATATTTTTATTAAAAGAAATTAGTTTCACCTAAAACAATTTGATTTTTAAAAAGGAAATCTATTTCTAAAGAATCTAATATTTAAAAAATATGTTATAACCAAATCTAACTTTAACCAACATCTAAATATAATTATTTTTAAAAATTCAATACTTATTCAACATATTCTAATATTTTATTTGTGTATACCTTTTAATCTAATTTATTAATATCTTTAATTTCTTAATATATTTATATATCCTTTTAATATTTTTATAATCCTTGACATAAAATAAGCTTTATATTGATATTTAATATATAAAATATATATATATATATATATATATATATATATATATATATATTTATATATTTATTTTACATCTTCTTTCATTGTTTACACTAACCTTTTTGAATGGTTATATTCTTTTACTATTAATGAACTAAATGATTCATAAATAAATGTATTTTTGAATTCATAAATATCAAAATTAAGCCCTTTTAAACCACTTATTGTTTATATATTTAAATTTTAAACCTTTTTTTAAAATATATAAGATTTTAAAATAAAATTAGTTACAATATTTTTATTTAAAAAAGTGTTAAAATTATATATTTTTTTAGATAATAAAAAAGCAATCAATGGTGTTTCTTAAGTTAAATCTAATCTAAGAATTTACTCCAGTAATTAGTGGTAAAAAATTAGTTTATTTTTTCGTTTAATAAAATATTAAGAATTTATATCTAATCATTTTATACAATACTATTTTTTTCAGGACTCATAATTTCATCAATGCTATATTTAAGTTAATGTTAATTTAGTTTTTCTATATCTTCTTTAGTAAGTATTAAATCGAATAAATCTTACCATCCAATTCTTTTATTTTCATCTTTTTCAACCATTCTTTTTAAAAGATTTATTGTCTATTCACTAACATATATATCAGAAGGGATTTAAATATTTTAAATTTCTTATATTTTAATTAATTTGGCAATATCACCCTAAAATATTATTAATTATTTAAAATTAATTTTTAAATAAATATATAAAATATATATATATATATTTATATATTATTTATATATAAAAAAACATCATCATATAATTTCTTTCCAAATAACATAACATACAATACACAACCTAAAGACCATATATCAACTTTCATTGAATATTATTTCCCAAGTAAAATTTCAGGTGCTGTATAATTCGGTGTCCCTACTAAAGTATCAGTCCTATCACTTAATCTATCAAGTCTTTTGCAAAATCCGAAATCTGCTATTTTTATATTATTATTGTGTATAAGAATATTCATTGGTTTTATATCTCTGTGTATTGTATTGTTTTATACTATTGAATAAAATCCCTAAATTATTTATTTAAAATAATACATTGCCTCTTTTTCTAA
Source organism: Ichthyophthirius multifiliis (assembly GCF_000220395.1). Lineage (NCBI taxonomy): Eukaryota > Ciliophora > Oligohymenophorea > Hymenostomatida > Ichthyophthirius > Ichthyophthirius multifiliis. The sequence continues at coordinate 36,761 of NW_004087377.1, forward strand.
TAGATGTCCGCCTTTACTATCTAATAATTATTTCAAATTTCCTTAATTACAATATTCATAAATGAAATAAATATTATTATCAGTTTTTAGCATTTCTATAAATTCCACTATGTAAGGGTTACTTATGTTTGTTAAAACTTCTATTTCGTTCTTTATACATTCGTCTAAATTATCATATTCTAAAATTAATTAACGAGAAATTTCTTTTATTACTACAAGATCGTTTTTTAATAAATTATATCCCTTGTAAACTGTACTTTGACTACCTTGATATATTATTTCTTAAAGAATATAATTTTCTATAGCTTTTTATTATTGCATATATTTTTTTATTATATTTAATTTATAATTAGTGGGAAAATTTAATGTTTTGTTAATAAGTAAAAAAGTAAGTTTATATATTATTAAAATAATATATATATTATTATATTTCAGTCAGAAATCATATTTTTTTTAATTTAAATTTATTTTATATAAAGAATATAAAATTTATATAATTAAAATACTTGATTATGATTTAAATGCAAAAACGTAAAAATTTATAAATAATTTTTATAAAAAAAAAAAAAAAAATTATAATCATTATATAAAATATATAAAATATATATTTATAATTATATATTTATATATTTATATATTTATTTTTTTATATATTTATATATTTATATATTTATATATTTCATCTTTCTTAAAAAGTTAATTTTCTTTCTACAAAATCAATAATTTTTTATCCCCCTAAAGCTAATACAACATTCAATGTTTCTCCTAAATCTTGTTTTGAAAATATTACTGATTATTATAATTCTTCATTTTATGTTTCTAGTTATTTTATTTTCTATACATAGAAGTTTAATAAATTTTACATCTTTTTCATTTCTTAATTATATTTTAAGAAGTAATCCTTTTTAAAAAATTAACCAAAAATTAATTATAAATTTACCTGATTTTAATTAAATAATTCCTATATTTAATTAAAATTTTAAATAATTTTATTTTATTATCTTTCATTATTTTAAATTTATTAGTTTTACATAAAATTTTATAATTTATTAATTATATCTATTTTTAATGATTTTATTTATTATTATTATAAATCTAATATATAATCTAATTCTTTTTCATCTTTTATTAAACTTGAAAATTATTCTAATTTATCAAAACCATATTTTTCATTTTTTTATATTTCTAATTCTTCTTTAAGTTTTTAAATTTAATTTTTTAGTTCTATTTCACTTTTTTATAGTTCTTTTACTTATTCCATTTCTAATTTATACTATTATTATATTTATTTTAAATGTAACTCGTTTGCTTTATTATCATTTGCTTCATATAGGTTGTAATATTATTCTATATAATTTAATTTAGAATTTAATTCTTAATTTTGATTTTCTAAATTTTTTACTTTTTATTCATATAACTCAGTTATTTCTTATATTTTTTATTATAAACATATATTGGTTTCTGTTAAAATAACAATTTATTGTTCTCTCTATGAAATTTATTCTTAATTCTTTTTTTTAAAACAAAAAATAAAAATATATTTATATAATAAATAATATATAAATACATATGCAAAATATATATATAATAATATATAAATACATATAAAATAATATTTATATATATATAAATATTTAATTATATATATTACATCAAATGCATTTTATTTATTTATTTAATTTTATTTTTATTATTTATTTTTTTCTTTTATATCATCATTTGTATTTTAATTGGTATATTAATATATATTTTAATTTTGTACTCTATTACTTATATTTTATTAAATATTTTATTCATATTATGTGTTTATTTTTCTAAATTAAATATTATTTTCATCAATTTAGAAATTATTTTCATTTCCGTTTTTAGATTCTTAATTAAAATCCATTTAACTATTCATATCTGAATAATAATTATTCTCACTTCTTTTTACTTTATCATTTATTTAGTTCATAATTCCTTCAACGTTTTCTTGATCTTCTTCTTTTATAACTTATGTTGCATCTTAAAAGTATTTTGAAGGGCTATTTTCTTAATAATTATTTATATAATTATTAATAACAGAATCAATATTATATTTATTTTTATCATCTTGATTACGATAAGGTGAAGTACTAAAATTTGCTAATTAATTAAGCTTTTAAGATAAAGATTATTTTTATAAACTATCAGATTAATAATTAATTTTATTATAGGCTTGTTTTTCTTATATAATTTTGCTTTTCGAATCTTATATTTATTTTATAGTTTTATAATTATTCTTTCCTTAACTTTTTTCTCTATATTAATTATCTTTAGGAGTTTTTTGAGAAGAGTTTGATACACGATTTGGTGTATTTACTTATTTATTTGATATTTTACTTTTTGGAGTTAGTAAATAAGCATTTATGTCCATTTCTTTATTTTTTGTATATTATTTAGGCTTTTAAATATTTTCACTTATACTACCAGTTGCTTTTTTACGAGAATTTTTTTCATTATACATTATTTAATAATCATAACAATCAAATATAAATGAATTTTATACTGAATTTTCACAACTTTTTTTTTTTTAATATTCTTTTTATTATATATTTTTTTACAGTTTATAATATATTTCATATTAAATTTCTGCATTTATTTATTAATTGTTTTATAAGATATCTGTTATATAACTTAGTTTTTTTGGATTATTTAAAAAATTAGATAGGTTTATTTAGCATTTTCCTAATTTTTAACATTCTTCTTTTTCAAAGTTTTTAAATGTATGTATATGTAATTCGACCTTTTTTTTTATTATTTTAATGTTTTGTTTATTTTTTTACAAATTCATTATTATAATTTATTTTGCTTTTTTAAAATGCCTGTCTAAATTAAAATAATTCATTTATTTAACAAATATTCCCTTTTACATTAAATGGTACTATCCTTTTATTTTCAATTAATTTGTTTCCTTTTTTGTTTTGTTTAATTTGTTTGAAAAAAATTCAAATAAATTAAAAACCTTTAAATAAAGAAATTTAATAAAACATATTTTAAGGATTTATATTAAGATATAAGTTTTAGACGTTGATTTCAAAATCAAATTTAAAGAGCTTTTCTTAATTCATATATAAAAAAGTATTATTTATTTTATAATTTTTTTATTTATTTTATTAAATAAATACTTTAATATTAAATATTTTTTTTTTTTTTTAATATAAAATAATATAATAAACTTAAAAATTCTAAAAATATTTTATTTTATTTTTTTAAAAAAAAATGTAAAATTCGATTTCAATATAACAAAAATCAGACTTTTACTAAAATTAAAATTAATATTTTTTTCAAAATAAAGTTTTTTTAAACTTTCTATATAAATCTCATGAGCTTTATTAACATTCTCAACAGGCGGAATATCCTATTACTCTAACGAAATTCATTTCCCAATTACAGTATTAATTCTAACATAAATTCAAGAATTATAATAGCGGACATACTTCCAAAATAGAGTCAGTATTTATTTAAATTTATTCAAAAATAATCTAAATTTAAGTAAAATTTTCAATTATGTAATAAACTTTATTTATGGAGAAAATAAAACAAATATAAACATTATTTTTTTCATGTATTTGATAAATAATCTCCTGTTTTTAATATAAACACGTTCTTCGCTTTGAAATGTAAGTTTTACCTCTTCAAATTTACTTGGAATTAAAAAAAAAAAAATTATATTAACATTAATCAATAATTAAAGCTTTAAAACCCATAAAACTAATATAAAAATTTTTAAAAAGGTAAATAAGCAAATATACGGTATCATAACTCCCATTATTTAAAATGCTCTGAGGATGAAATTATAATAAATGCTTTTCTCTAATAAGGATCACTTCAAAATGTAAGTTAAATTGTTGATTTTTTTTTTTATGGAATTCTAACCATTTTAAAAAGGAAAGAAAATATTTATTTTTCTTGTAATTTTAAATGTATTAGTAGTATATTTGAATTGCTATTATTTAATGTTGATATAAACATATATCAAAACAAAAAATGGCTTTATTTAAGATTCATATTTAAAAATCGATGATTTATTAATGAAATTATCTGAAATTTTTAATTATTTAATTAATTTGAATATAATATTAAATTAAAAAAATTATAAATAAATAAAAATAATTTTTTAAAAATAAATTATTTATCAAAAAATACATATAAATATTGTAATTACATACATAATTTTTTTTTTAATTTAATGTTTTTTATCCTAATGTCTTAAATGTATTCTATTTTTAAAACTTTGTCAAAAAAATATAAATTTTAATTTAATTTTTTTTCAAATATATTAAGAAAAAAAAATTCTTCATACATTATAGATTTATAATTTTTTTTAATTTTTATTTTAAATTAAATAAATTATTTAATCTATAAAATTAAATATTATTAATAATACAGAAAGCATTATATCAAAATAATAAAAAAATGCATAATTATTTATAAATTTTTAAAATATATATTTATAATTAAAGTTTTAAATTAAAATAATTACATAAAATAAAAAAAATGATTATATTTATTAAAAAAAAAAAAATATTAATAAAATAAAAAATAATATATATTTATTAAATGAAATTTTTAAAAAAAATTTAAATGAATTAATAAATTTTTTAAGTTATATAAATATATTTTTATATATAAAATAATAATATGAATTAAATAAAATTTTAAAGAAAATTTTAATTAAAGAATAAACAATATTTTATATTTAAAAATAAATAATAATAACATATATTATATAATTTTAAATATTTATTCGTTTAAATATTTTATATTTTAAAATTCATTTAATTCAAAAACAAAAAAGATAAAACAAAAATTAAAATAATAAATAATCAATAAAAAAAATGTTTTAGATTGATAATGAAATAATATCACAAATGTTCGTTCCAGATAATATTTAATAAAACGAATCAATTAAAATATTGGAAAATTAATTAGGTGGAATAACCAAATTATAAAATGATTTAAAGACCGACATAAAAAAAGGAATAAGCACACGAAATCAATAAGAATTAAACTAAAGAATAAAGTATTTTGGCAAAAATGAATATCTAAGAAGGCCTCCAAAAAAAATGATTGAATTAATAATTGAATGTTTTGAAGATTTAATGTTATAAATACTTGTAGGTGCCAGTATAGTAAGTACAATAGTAGGAATCATAGATGAAGGTATCGTAAAAGGATGGATAGAAGGATTCACAATAATTTTAGCAATATGTATTATTGTATCTATAAGTGCAGGAAATAATTATATGAAAGAATTGCAATTCTAGAAATTAACAGAAAAAAAAGATGATATAAAAGTTCATGTGAGAAGAAATGAATAAACAATTTATTTAAATCCAAATAAAATTCTTGTTGGCGATATTTTAAATTTAGAAATCGGAGATATTTTACCTGTAGATGGTATTTTTGTGGAAGGAAATGAATTATAAATTGACGAATCTTCTATAACAGGAGAATCTGATTTGATTACGAAAAATTAAATTGATAAAAACCAGAAATCTTAAAATATAAATCCCTTTCTTATAAGTGGTTCTAAAATTATGGATGGTAAATTTAAGGTTTTTTTAAAATGCTTTTTTTTATTTTAAAAAATAAAAAAATTATACATATTTTTATTTTTTTATGTATGATAAAAGGTTAAGGAAAAATGCTTGTTTGTGCTGTCGGAGTTAATACTTAATTAGGAAAACTTAAAGAAAAATTAGAAGAATAATAGCCACCTACTCCTTTATAATAAAAATTAGAAACTATAGCTGAATAAATAGGTTTTTTATTAAAAAAAAATAAGTTTAAAATATTGTTTTTTATTTTTAAAGGAAAAGTAGGTACAGGAGTAGCTATATTAACAATGAGTGCTTTGCTAATAAATTTAATAATAGATATGATAAGGGGTATACATTGTATTGGATGTGTAAAAACATTATAAGATATTTTAAAAATATTCATGATTGGAGTTACTATTGTAGTTGTAGCAGTTCCTGAAGGGCTTCCTTTAGCTGTTACAATTGCATTGGCTTTTTCTGTAAATAAAATGAAAGACGAGAAAAATTTGGTCAAATAATTAGCTAGTTGTGAGATTATGGGGAACGCTAATAATATTTGTAGTGATAAAACAGGAACTCTTACTTAAAATTTAATGAAGGTGCATCATATGTATATTAATGATAAGCATTATGGAAGTTAATATTTTGAATATAAATATTTTCCTAAAAATATAATTGAGATTTTTGTATAGAGTGTGTGTGTAAATTCTACTGCTAATCCTCAAAAAAATTAGTATGATAATAAATTAACTTAAATTGGAAATAAAACTGAATGTGCATTGCTTTAGATTGTATAAGATTTTGGATTTGATTATTAAATTGAAAGATAAAGGGAAATTATTTTAAAAGTTTTACCTTTTTCTTCTTAAAGAAAATAAATGATTACTATAATTAAAGTAAATGAAAATCTTGCTAGAGTATATGTTAAAGGGGCTTGTGAGCAAATTCTCGAAAAATGTTCATTTATTTTATTACAAAATGGGGTTACATAAATATCATAAAATAAAAAAGAAATCATTAATAACGAGATTATTATTTAATATGCTGAAAAGTCTTTAAGGACTATTACTTTAGCATATAAAGATATACCTTTTAATTAAAACATTAATTAATTAAATGAAAACGAACTCACTTAGGATCTCATTCTTATTTCTATTGCAGGTATAAAAGACCCTTTAAGACCCGAAATTCGAGATAGTATAAAAAAATGTAAAAATGCAGGTATTATAGTAAGAATGTGTACAGGAGATAATGTATAAAAAATACATATATAATTTTTGTTTATATTAAAAAAAATAAGTTGAATACAGCTATTGCTATAGCCTAAGATGCAGGAATATTAGAAGATAAAATAATAAAAGAAAAAAGTGAAATCAGTTTATAAAAATAATCAAAATAACTAGGCTTTGAAGTACTTGAAGGTAAAAAATTTCGAGAGTTAGTCGGAGGCCTAGTATACGAAAATCCTCAAGGAAAATCGATTTAAGAAAAGGGAGAACCAAAAGTTAGAAACTTAGACGCATTCAAAGCTATTGCAAAAGAGCTTCGAGTACTTGCCCGTAGTTCTCCTGATGATAAATATATACTTGTAACGGGTTTGATTGAGTTAGGAAATATAGTCGCTGTGACAGGAGATGGTACAAACGATGCTCCGGCGTTAAAAAAAGCTAATGTTGGATTTGCAATGGGAATAGCAGGAACAGAAGTATCTAAAGATGCTGCTGATATAATTTTGTTGGACGATAATTTCGCTTCTATTGTCACTGCATGTAAATTTGGGAGGAATATTTATGATTCGATTAGGAAGTTTATTTAATTCTAGCTAACAGTGAATATTGTGGCTTTATTTATGTCGTTTATGGGAGCTGTAGTATTGAAAAAGAGTCCTTTGAATTCAATATAAATGCTTTGGGTGAATATTATTATGGACACATTTGCTTCTTTGGCTCTTTCAACTGATCCACCATGTGATTCTTTACTTAATAGAAAACCTTATGGAATAAATGATAAGATTGTGACTGGAAACATGTGGAGGAATATAATTGGCTAGAGCATATATTAGATAATAATACTTAGTGTAGTGTTATTTAAGTTCCCTGAATGGTTAGGAATTCCGAATTCTTTTTAAATGAAATTTTATGTGGAAAGTTAGGCTGTACATTTTTCGATTTTCTTTTAATGCTTTGTTATGCTTTAAGTGTTTAATGAATTTAATGCGAGAAAATTATTAAAATAGGAAATCAATATTTTTGATAAATTACTAAATAATTATATTTTCTGGGTTATTATTGGAATTACATTTTTTGTATAAATTATGCTCGTGTAAACCGGAGGAAGATACGTTGGAGTGTCTAGTATTTCTTTAGGATAACATTTTGTTTGCATTTTTATTGGATGTGGATCGCTTTTGGTAGGTGTAATTATCAAAATTATACCAAATCATGTTTTTGAAAGAATTAATTTACTAAGGGAAGATGAGATGGATGTGAAAGATATGGATTAGTCTTTTTCATCATTACTAAGGAAAAAAAGCTCAAACAGAATGAAAACTATTGCTATTTGATTATTTTTTTAAAATTAAATATAATTATTACTTTTTTTTAATTTTAGTAAATTATTTAATATTATAAATTAATTTATAAAAAATAATTTTTAATTATTCAAAATGTAAATCAAAAAAATATATCAAGATAATGTTTTATAAAATCATGATAATGTTTTATTAAGAATAAAAAAAAATATATATTTTATTATATATGTATTTATTTTAAATATTTGCGTATTTTAATTAATTAATTTATTAAATTATAATATTTTTTTTTTATATATTTAATATATTAAAATTTTATTTTCTTATAAGAAATTAAAAATAAATGAATTTATTCTATAATTTATAAAAAGTGAAATATATTTAATTCAAAATATAATATTTTTTTTTTATAAATAGTTTATATCTTTTAAAGAAAATGAAAGATTTTATATATTTTATTATAATTTCAAAATAATCATTTAAATACATTTTTTATTAAAATTATATATTATATTTTAAATCGATCAGTTTAATAAAAATAAAGAATTTATTTCAAAATATATTTTTTAAAATTATATGATTTGATGAAAAAATTTAAATATTAACAAAGAAGATAATGATAACTAAAATATTTATATCGTTCTTATTATTCCATTAGAATAAATAAATAAAAAAAATTAAAATAAAAAAATTGAAATTAAAAAGTAAAAAAATATACATTTAAAAAATGTTGTAATTAATTTTTTTAAACCTATTAAAAAAAAATTAAATAGTTTAGATATAAAAATATATTAAAAAGAAGTTTAAAGTAAAAGAAAAAATATAAAATATAAAAAAAAAAAAATTAAAAGATGATGTAAAAAAAATATTAAAAAAATTATTAAAGAATTAAAAATATATAAAAAAAAAAATATAAAAAAATTTAAAAAAAAAATGTAAATATATATGAATAAAAAACTAAATATATCTAGTTTATTAAAAATAAATATTAATTAATATATATTATAAATAAAATATCATATATTATATTTTATAAGTTTATTTGAACAATAATAAGAATTTTATAAAATTTTCTAATAAATTTATTAAGATATTTTTTAAAAAACATTAGTTAATCATTTTTATTATTTTATTTTTATTAAATTTATATTATATATTAAATTTATATATTATAAAATAAATATTGTTATAATTATATTATATATATTTTATATATATATAATATATATATTTTTTATTTATTTTATATTAGTAAAATAAATATTATTTTTTAAACATTCTCATATTTATATTATATTACAGTTAATTTTTTTTTTTACTTTTTTAATATTTTTTTTATATTATTTTATATTATATATTATAATATAAATATTAAAAAATTAATTTTTTTAAAAAAATATCTATTTGTATATAAAATTGATTATTAATTTTTGTATATTTTAAATTTTTTTTTTTTTATAAACTTATGTATTTTTTTTTTAAAGAAAAAAATATTTTAATTTATTTTAAAATCTATATTTTATTAATTAATTTTTTCTATGTTATATAAATTATAATTATTATAAATTTAATAAAACTTATATATATATATTAAAATAAACACATTTTAATTTTAAATATTTATAAATAAAAATAAAATTTCTTTTAAAATTTGTATTAAATAAATATATATCACAAAATTTTATTTCTTATTTCATCTAATTTTTTATGTACTTCAGCAGGAGTTCTTTCCATTTCTTCTGCCAATACTTTTTGTTTACCTTATCCGATCCTCATAAATTATTCACATAAATCTCCATCAATAACAGACTTTATTATTTAATTAATTTTTGATTTTTTAAAATATATATAATTTATATATTCAATTTACTTTAACAGGTCCATAAAATGCCCTAAACATAACATGATCCCTTCCAGCAAGAGGCAAAACATCTATTCTTAAATACATTTCTAAATGAACAAAAAAATCAATATCTTCTTTAGTTTAAAATGGATAAAAAGCGCCTATAGATCCCATGCTGGTTCCATAAATTATGCACTCATTTCCTGTAGAAACTAAACATGCTTTTTAGAAAGTTGTAACTACTTCTCCTACATAAAATTAGCATATTTATTCAGTCTAATTTAATATAAAAAATTTAAATTTTTTTAAAAAAAACTTTATAAGGTGCTCCATTCAAATAACCTGATTCCCATCTTAGTTTGTAAGACATTGGATTTTCATCCATTTCTTCTTCAGCATCTAATTAAATTATATATATATATATATTTATATATATATATATATATATATTATATATATATATATATATATATATATAAATTATTCTAAAATAAAATACTTTAAGGAATTCTACACACAAACATATTTTCAAATTTATCTCCACCAATATATGTACTATAATCCAAAACTTAAAATGCACTCATCCATCTAGGCAAAACATCATCACACACTTCATAAAATGTTTATTCTTTTTACTTATGTTTCATAATATGTACTGCGTCTCCCACCATAGAGACAAAAATACGATCTCCGAATGTTTAAATTCCATTAATAGGTGACTAGAGTCCTTTAACTTCTGACTTCTTAAGCAACTTTTTTTTTCCAATATCATAATATCTTAAGAAAGTTCCACACCCTGCCAAAAGCTTTCCTTTGTGTGCATGTAATGACCCTGGAATATCATCAACTTCTGTTTTATGTATAAGTTCTAATTTATTAGTACTTTCATTAAGTAAATAAGTATTAATATAGCACTAAGAAAACTCCCTTTTAGGATGCACTATATAATCTTTAACAGTCCCCACGCACACATAAGTGTCTTCACTATTTTCAAAGTTGCAAATACACATTGATATTGCATGTTCATTGTTTCTATTTCTATCAATTCTAGTGTTTCTCGAGTGATTGGCTCCACTATTCTTATACAAGAAGCCTAATTTCCAGAAGGAGCGACTAAAATATTTACTTAATTGGCTAAATCTTCATTTCCGGAATAGAATTTACTTATAAGAGTATTTTTTTCGCTTTCGCAATATACTTTATTATCAGATTCTATTATTATTAAATTATGTGATTTTTCATGTATAACCATTTTTCTTGGTGAATATCTTAGCTAAACTACTTATTAATTCAACATCTCCCCTAATTTATCCAAAGTAATTATTCTTAAAGAATCTCTGGAAGTTGCAACGATACCTTCTCTACATTCATTAGTGTTAAAAACAGCAGCATGGTCCAATATATCGTAAGAAAGTGGTACCATTTAATATTTATTCAAATAAGTATAACATATCCAAGGTCTCGTACTCAAAGCCAACAAAGCAGGTTATCCTTAAACTTAATATTTGCATGTTCTTACTGGCGCACCACTCAAAACACGAGTTCTGGTGTCTGAAAGAGAGCCTGTGATTTAATCTACTGAGGCACGTAATAAAATACCGTTTTTTAAACCTACGTAAAGGTAAAGTTAATATTATTCTGCTTCTTGTTCTAATCCGCTTCCTCTTTTCATTTCGATTAATGAAACGTTTTCGGCTATTCCAGGAAGGGCTTAAATGCTTATTTTTTATAAACATGTATCATTTTCTAATGATAAAATTCGTACGGAATGATCACTACAGCCTACAGATAAAAATTTAGATCTAAGAAAAAAATAAAAAATATAAAAAAATATTTATGCATTTACTTTTATCTTCCAAATGGTACTTCTCCTATATCCATGCATTCAATTTCTTCTTGAAGATTTGTTTTTGCAACTTCAATTAATTGTCCTGCGTAATCAAGTTCAAAGTAAATAATATCACCTCCTTGCAAAGAAATCGCGATTTATTTTTAATTAGATACAGCTTTGACAATTTTTCCTTCTGTTTTTAACTATTAAACTCTTTTATCTACTCTAATATGTCTAAAACCATCTGGCATTACTTAAATAATGGCATTATCTTCTAAAAGATTTGCATGAATAGTTTATTTATTCAAATCAATTCCTGAGTCAGTTACTTATTATACTCTATCAGAAATAGATAGCACTAAAGTTTATTTAGAAAAACTCAAAATTATATATTTAGAGAAATTTTCATCATATCTACTTTTTATAGTCCATATTCCTGTAGGAACACCGGGTAATCTAGAAGCTGCAACTTCATTTACCTACAATCCATGCCTTAAAATTCTTAAAGAACTTCTATATCCAGCTGAACATAATGTATATATTTATGGATGGCCTTCTCCTGTCAAATCGCTTACTTTAATATCGGAAATCGCTGATAGATTTTCAAGTTAATCTACTTATTGGAGATTTTTCAACTTTCTAGGGATAAATAAGACTGGCATTTTTTAATCTTAAGTTGAATCTGTTCTGACTGAGTTGGCTTCTTTTTCTCCTATGGACTTGAATCTGTATAATAAATGGTTCCCTTTTTCACAAGCAGCAAATAAATAACCATTTCGCATTACACAAATAGATATCGAAGGGGGTATAGAGTCAAAATATTACAAAGAAATACTATGAACATCATCTTTTGTACTTTAAATTTCTAATTTGAATAAATCTCCAAGTTCAGTTTATAATAAAAAAAAGAAAAATTCTTTTTGCTTGTGGAAACCAAAAGTATTTATCATAATTTTACTGTTTGTATCAGCAGAAAATCTCTTTGGAAATTAACATATACGCTCTCCCTTAGTACCTTTATATATTAAAAAGTCTTCACAGACAATTACTACACCTCCTGGACCTTCTTAACCTCCTGGAACTATATTTAAAATTAAATAAAAAAAAATAAACGAAAAACATGAAATAAATATAATTTAAAATACTTGAAATTAATAGGTGAGCGCTTTCAGGAACATTTTCAGAAGATTTTTTTACTACATGATTTAAACCAAAATCTAATTCATAAATTGTTAATTATTTTTATATTATTCCATTATTCATAGGAGAATCTTTTTAGTCCTTTTCTCCATAATCGCATTCTATACATGCAAATTAAGCATTTTCATAACCTACATCGATTCCGCAAATATCATAACATATAGTGTGTGATTTATGTGCTTCTAAAGGTGAAGATATAGTTAGTTTATCATTTTCTCTGTTTAATATAAATACAAACTTTTATTTTTCTAATGCTGCGATCATACATACTCTTCCTTTTGGATCTACTGCAATGTATTGACCTGGAACTATTCTTCTACAACCTGTTTTACCATATGTTTCTTAATGAAGTTTTTCGAATTCGCCCTTTTTTTTATTATAATTTAGAATTACAATTCGTCCACTATCAGAACCTATTATTATGTAATCTTTTTTAAACTTTTTTATTTTTTAAATAAATAACTATATTTATTTTTTTACACCAGGTAAACGAAAAGTTGAAATTGTTCTTATTAAGCCAAATACTTCTTCAGAATGTACAGTTTTTAATTTACCTCTTTTTTTTTATATTTTTATTTTTTGATAGACAAAAATATATATATATATATTTACGTTTCTTCGTCTGGAGATAATATTTCTAATATTTTGCCTTTTGCTACTGCTAATTCTTATGCTTTTGGACCTGAAAAATTACCATATATTGCTTTTACTATACATGTTGGTTATAGTAAAGTTAGACTATAAAGGTTCATCATTTTTTTATATAAATAAAATATTTCTTTTATTTTTACAAAAAATTAAATATATATATATATATTTTAAAAAAATAACAACAAAGATATTTTTTATTTAATATCAAAAAATATAATATATATTTTTTTAATTATTTTATTAATCATAAATATATTATCTTTAGATTATATGTTTATTTTTTTTTAACTTCTAAATTTTTGATAAATTATATGCCATGCAACTTTTGCTTTCCACCTAATTTTTTTATATTCACTTATTATTACTTTTCCCGCCCGGAATCTATTTGATTCCATTTTATTAGCTAAATTAACATCTTTTTGCTATAAATCTTATTTTATAATTACTCTAATATCTATTTTGTAAAAAAAAAAGATATAAAAAATATTTAAAAAATAAAGACTGCTAAAATTCCTATTATCATATTCAAAAAAGGGTAGTACTTTTTATTTTATTTATTGATAAAATCATATATTAACATGTTTTGAATACACTTTTGGCTTATATTTTTTTTTTATGGTTAGTATTACTTTTACTAGCATTTATAAAACTCAAAACAAAATTAAAATCGCCTTTTGTATAAAATTTAAATACAGTGTTTTTACATTAATTTAATCATTCAAATAAGTAATATAATATAACTTATACTTTTATTGATATATTACTTAATTTGAAAATTCTATTAACCTTTAATATCAGCAAAAAGGGCAGTTATATGTTAAAATTAATTAGTTAAAGTAAGTTTATTATGTATGATTCCTTATTTTCTTAAACTATTTTATTCCTAAATATTTAAGTATTTATTGATAAAATAAATTATATTTATATTTTTTTAATAAAGCAAGTAATAATTAATAAAAATACTTTTTTATTCTTTCTTTTTTTTATTTTTTTTAAGAGGATTAAAATTTTTATATTAATTTTGTACATTTTTAAAATTTTTGCATTTCAACGAATTTTTTTTTTATTAAAAATAAATAAGAATAATAAAAAAAGAAAACAATTATAATTAAATATGTTAAATACTTATATATTAAAAGTTTTAATGATTATTAATATCGAATTTTATTTTATTAAATATAAAATTTCAATTGTCATAATTTAAAATATAAAGTAAATTAAAAAAATTATTTAAATTATAATTTTTATAAATTTAAAATTTATTTATTTAACGTTTTTATAGAAATAAATTTAATTTAATTTTATATAATATTTTTATAAAATAAAAACATATTATTTAAAATATTCAGTTAAAATGTATACACTCTATATTTGAACGAAATTCAACTAAAAAAATATTGAATAAATTTTTAAATTAAGTCGATATTAAAATTTACTTAATAAGTAATATACGAACCATATAAAAAAATTAAAGGTAATTTAGTAAAAAAGTAAAATCTTCGCATTCCGTTTAACATTTAAAAAATTCTCAAAAATTCCTAAAAGAATTAAATATGAAATTAATTCTCATTATTATTTTTTTTAAATATAATAAAAATGTTTTGATTAAACATATAATATAATAAAAAAAGGATAAATAAAAAAAAATTAAAATTGTAAATAATAAAAATTTAAGAATTATAATTATAATAATCTTATAAAAATTTAATTTAAAAATATATATTTAAAAAACCATATTATGATGCATTTTATACAAAAAAAAAGATAGATATATCAAATTAAAAAAATCATTATTCAAATAATATAACAGTAATTATATATTATTTTTAAAATATTAAAAAATGATTATATAAATCTGCAAATTTAACTTAAATAATAAAACAAGAACTGAGTATAAAAAAAAAATTATATATTTTTAAATAAGTAAAACAAATAAAAAATCTTAAAATTTTTATTATAATAAAAAAATATAAATAAAATTAAAAACAATAATAATTAAACTTTTAATATTTTTGTTTTTATGAGTTTATTTTTTAATTAGAAATCTCTATTAATATTTAATAAATTAAATACAAATTCTAATGTATTTTTACGAATACAAATCATTTTAAAATATAAGAATTTAATAATATTTTCTTTTTTCTAATCATAAATATAAATTTTTATTTATTAATTAATAAGAATAATTTTTTTATATATCTAATATTTTTATATATTTTTTATATTCTTTTATTTTAATAAAAGTAATGAAATTATAAGAAATCATATAATTTAAAGAAAATAATTTGGTAGTTTTTATTTATTTATTTTAAAAAGAATTATTTATAATAAAGATTGTAAATGATTAAGAATTTTTAAGCTATATATAAAAAAATAAAGTTTAGTAATGATTAAAAGAAAACGTAAATAGAAATTGTTTTTGAAACAATTACATAATTATAATATTATTTATTACATATATTATCTTAGTAAGAAAAGTTTAGTTGATTTTTTAATTTTCCTATTAATTTAAAGGTTGTAAAAAATCTTTAAAAGAAATTTTATTAAATTCAACTTTATTTGTAAAACAATTTTATTATGATTATTAAGTATATAAAATATGTTTTCATAAAGTTTAAGAGATCCTATAAAAAAAAAACACATTTACATAGTTATAGAAAATTCAAAAAAAAGATTAGAAAGTGAAAAAACTATGTTTACTATGAGTAAAAAATATATTTATAATTATTAAATAAATAATTATAATTTTATATTTTAATATGCTTTTCGTAATCACGTATGATTTCTGTTTTTAATTTTTTAAAAAATACATTTGACATTTTTTCTTTATTTTAAATTGATATAGTAATCTAGATTATTATAAGTTTCTTTTGGAGGATATATGACTTTCATTTTTACGTAAATAAAGGCTTATTACTGTATTACACATGGATATTTTAAGTTTATGGATACTTCTTAAATAAAATAATTTTTTTTAATTTGATATTAAGAATTCAGTTAATAAAAGTATCAATTTATATTTAAAATAAGTTTTTTTTTTATAAAATTATTAATGTATTTGTATTTTTATATATTATAAAAATTATATAGTTATATTTTGGTTGAATTGTTGCTTTTGTTAATTGTTTGCTATTTATCAAATGGAAAAAGATTTTTTATATTTAATATCAAAATTAATAATTAAATTATAAAAAAAAAAACTTAAAAAATTATTTTTTAGTTTATAAAATCACAAAAGATCTTACATATAAAAAAGTTAAATAATTTAATCTATCTTTTAATAATAAAAAAATCATTTCAATAATTAGAGTTAAATTTATTTAGAATCATCATTATCAACAATATTATTACTGTATTTAAAATCTAAATTTCTATTTAAAGTGCAAAAAGGCATAGTATATGCGCATACAAAAGCAATACAACTAACAATAGCAAAACAAGCAAAAGGATAATATATATCAAATTCAATTAAATAAAAAATGAGATAAGGAATTAAACACGATCCCATCCTTCCAGCACATCCACACATTCCAAAGCCGATAGTTCTAATTAAAGTTGGATAAAGTTCTGTTGTAAAAGGATATAACATAGCAAAAGATAATTTCATGAAAAATCTTGCTATAGAAGTAAGTAGAGAAAAATAGGATGTTTTTCCAGCCAAAAAGCACCAACTATGAAAAATTATAGAGAAAAAAAAGCCTATTGTAAGCGTATTTTTTCTGCCAAATTTTTTCTAATCAATTAAAAACATAGAAAGCAATATAGAAGGTGCTTCTCCTAATATTGTAAGGAAATAGTTCGCGAAAGACTTATTCGATTTTCCTAAAACAAAAGGCATAATTATAAGCTGACCATAGTACATCGTATTCTCCATAAACCAAATTGTCCATATTCTTGCAGTAATTCCGATTAATTCTTTAGAAAAAAGTGCTTAAATATTAGCTTATTAACCTTCTTTATAAATACTTTTAGACCACAAAATAAGCTATTACTTTTCTTCATTTGTCAATTCTTTATATTATTTTGTTTTTTAAGTATTAATTTCTATAATTTTATTTATAGTCTCGAATCCTCTTTCATACTACAAAGAAGCCACTAAAAATCTCGGAGATTCCAAAATAAATTTATTGGAAATAAGGAATACAAAAAGTGAAGGAAATGCAGAAACAAGCATCATCAGCCTCCAATTTCCTTAGTTAAAATTAGTCAAAAACATATACGCAAGTACACATCCAAAAAGTTTTCCGATAGAAACGGAAAAGTTCAATAAAACTAATAATTTCCCTCTGTATATTTATGGAGTTATTTCACTTAACATGGAAGTGGTTAATGGGATGGAAAAACCACAGGTTATCCCATATAAAAAACGAAC